>NC_069500.1:638792594-638865094 GCF_027579735.1 Bombina bombina | reverse complement strand
ATCAGTTGCAAGGAGGTGGTAACGTTAGGTCTCTGATTCTTCAATCAAGATTTTTTTTTTTTTTTAGGCAGAGCAGGTTTGCTCTGATCTTTTTATTAGGGTCTAGCCGTAGTCCATATCAGTCTCCTCAGTAGAGCAGTGGTGGCTTTTAAGCATTTGGGAACTTGTGGGGTATAATCCCCACTGTGCCTCCCAAGTAGTTTGTTGCTGTAGGTTTACTCAGTCTTTTCTCTTTTCCACAGGTCTATGTGAGGGAAGATGCCTTTCAAACCTTGTGAGCTGCCTTGCTGCCGGGCAGATTATCATGGAGGTAAGTTCTAGTTTTATTTTCTGGATGGAGCAGAAAGTTTGGCACTTGTATAGTTTAATTTCTGTTGGGACATTATTCCTGCTTGTGAGCAGGTTTTTATGTGTCAGTTAGTGGGGCACTGCAAGAGGATTTATTTGAAATATTGCACATTTAGGTCTCAGATTTTGGTGGGTCCATTTTTGTTTGTTTGTGGGTACTCCCGGCGGCTTTTTCTTAGATAAGGGAGTGTCATGCCGGCTGGGAGGTTGTGTAGGTACGCCCACAATTGGCACGGTTTTGTATTGCACGCTTTTCCTGTTCTTTTTCCATGTATCAGAAGGGTGAGGTCTGTTGGCTCTTCTCTGATGTTGCGGTCTGTGAGAGCGGTCGCCTGTTTGAGAGGGGGTTGAGTCCGGATCGTCTTTGCTGACAGGAGTGGTAATTTTTCCTCCGGTATCCAGGAGGTCAGGTAGGCATTTCAGCAAAGCTTGCTGAGGTGTAGAGGTGCTTGATTTAATTTAGAACTGTCGATTTGCAGTAATATTTAGCGTTACTTTATATATTAAAGAGACGGTAACGTTTAATTTTTTTTTTTTGGGGAGTGGGCATTATTTCTGAAATTGCTTATATCTGAATAAAGATATTTTTATTATTTGTTTTATTCATTGTGGGGAAAGATGGACCAAGAGGCCCTGCAAGATGTTACTTGCACTTTATGTTTGGATGCAAATGTGGAACCACCAATCCCCTTTTTGTTCCTCATGTATTGAGTGAACACTGCATTAAAGGGATAGGCTTTTTGAATCTGAGCCATCATTATCTAAGGCGGATGTTGTTCAGGGGTCTCCTGTTCAAGCTATACCGCAGCTTTCTCCTCAAACGTCCCAATCCTTATTCTCTTCTCATGCAAGGCCCTGCGTTTCCTCTCAGGTTGGATTTTCATTGCAAGACATATATACTCGGCGGTGTCTGAGGCTTTGTCTGATTTTCCTATGTTGCAGGGGAAGCGCAAAAGCAATTATACGGTTTCTGATTCAGTTGCAGTTATGTTGAATGTTTCTTCCAATAGGTCTGAGGAGGAAGATACTTCTGTAGCGTCTGAGGGGGAAGTCTCAGATTCTGACAGTGTAATTCCTTCTTCTGATTCTGAGGTTGTTTCCTTCAGGTTTAAGCTTGAGCACCTCCATTTGTTGCTTAAGGAGGTTTTGGCTACCTTGGATGACTGACGCAATGGTAATAGTTACTTCTAAGAAGTCTAGTAAGCTTAATAAGTTTTTTGACGCTCCTGCTTTCCACTGTGGAAGTGTTTCCTGTTCCAGATCATGTTTCAGAGATTATTGCACAGGAGTGGGAGAAGCCTGGGATTCCCCTTTCTCCTTCTCCAATTTTTAAGAAGATGTTTCCGATTGCTGATTCTATCAAGGAGTCTTGGCAAATGGTTCCCAAGGTGGATGGAGCAATTTCCTCCTTGGCTAAGAGAACCACTATTCCTATTGAGGACAGTTGTTCCTTTAAGGATCCTATGGATAAGAAGTTGGAGGCATTGCTTAAAAGGATGTATGTTCACCAGGCGTTACAATGGCAGCCTGTGGTGTATATTGCTACCGTCACCAGTGCAGCAGCATATTGGCTTGATGCGTTATCTGATTCTATTCAGACAGATACTCCTCTTGAGGAGATTCAGGATAAGATCAAGGCTCTGAAATTGGCCAATTCCTTTATTGTGGCTGCTTCCTTACAGGTCATCAAGTTGGGAGCAAAGATTTCTGGCTTTGCTGTATTGACGCGCAGAGCCTTGGGTTTGGGATGTCCCGGAACCCTGGGGGGTAGACATCGTGTCCCAGGGAGTTCAAGACTTTTCCTCCCAGGGGCAGGTTTCTTCTCTCCAGGTTATCTGTAGACCATATAAAGATAGAGGCTTTCTTGCATTGTGTTCAGGATCTTTCCGGCATGGGAGTGATAGTTTCTGTTCCAGTTCAGGAGCAGGGTCTGGGATTCTATTCCAATCTGTTTGTCATTCCCAAAAAAGAGGGAACTTTCAGACCTATTTTAGATCTCAAAAGCGTAAAACAAGTTTCTCAGGGTTCCGTCTTTCAAGATGGAAACTATTCGTTCCATTCTTCCTTTGGTTCAGGAGGGTCAGTTCAGGACCACAGTGGATTTAAAGGATGTTTATCTGCATATTCACACCCACAGGGACCATCGCAGGTTTCTGAGGTTTGCATTTCTAGACAAACATTTTCAGTTTTTGGCTGGAATTTTCTCAAAGGTCCTGGGGGCGTTGTTGGCGGTGCTCCGGTTGAGGGGTGTTGCAGTGGCGCCTTAACTGGATGACATTCTGGTTCAGGTGCCATCTTTTCAACTAGCAAGCTCCCACACAGAGTTGTTGTTGTCTTTTCTGCGCTCCCACGGTTAAAAGGTGAATTTAGGAAAAAGTTCCTTGATTCTGGCTACAAGAGTGGTATTCTTGAGAACTATTATAGATTCTCTAGAAATGAAGATTTTTCTGACAGAAGCAAGAAGAACCAAGATCTTCAACTCATGTCTTGCTTTTCAGTGGTTGGAAGTTATTGGTCTGATGGTGTCAGTCATGGACATCATTTCATTTTCTTGGTTCCATCTCAGGCCTCTGCAGTTATGCATGCTCAGTCAGTGGAACAGGGATTATGCTGATCTGTCTCCAAATATTGTTCTGGATCAGGAGACAAGAGATTCTCTTCCGTGGTGGTTGTTTCAGGATCTTCTCTCCCAGGGAACCTGTTTTCGCAGAACTACCTGGGTGATTGTGACCACTGATGCCAGTCTGCTGGGATGGGGAGTTGTCTGGGGCTCTTTAAAGGCTCAGGGTCTATGGACTCGGGAGGAATCGGGTCTTCCCATAAATATTCTAGAGCTGAGGACAATCTTCAATGCTCTTTTAACTTGGCCTCAGCTTCAGCCCAGTTTATCAGGTTTCAGTCGGACAATATAACTTCAGTGGCTTGCATCATTCATCAGGGAGGAACTCAGAGCTCCTTGGCCGTGAAAGAGGTTGCCAGGATTATTCAGTGGGCAGAGACCCACAGTTGTTGTCTGTCTGCAATCCACATTCCAGGGGTGCACAATTGGGAAGTGGATTTTCTGAGCAGACAGACTTTTCATCCAGGGGATTGGGAACTTAATCCGGAAGTGTTTTCCAGCTTGGCCCTCAAGTGGGGACAGCCGGTGCTGGATCTCATGGCATCTCGTCAGAATGGCAAGCTTCCGAGGTACGGGTCTAAGGTCAAGGGATTTCAGTCTAGCGTATGTTTTTCCTCCATTCACTCTCCTTCCACGGGTCATTGCTCAAATCAGACAGGAGAGGGCGTCTGTGATTCTCATTGCTCCGGAATGGCCTCGCAGTATCTGGTATGCGGATCTGGTGGAGATGTCATCTTTTCCACCTTGGAGTCTTCCATTAATGAAGGACCTTCTTCAGGGGCCCTTCCTTCATCCAAATCTCGTTTTTCTGAAGCTGACTGCTTGGAGATTGAACGCTTGATATTATCTAAGCGTGGTTTTTCTGAGTCTGTTATTGAGACTATGAGTCAGACTCGAAAGCCTGTGACTAGAAAGATTTACTATAAGATACGGCGTAAATATCTGTATTGGTGTGAATCCAGAGGCTACTCTTGGAGTAGAGTTAGGATTCCTAGGATTTTGTCTTTTCTCCAGTAGGGTCTGGAGAAGGGTTTATCTGCAAGTACCTTGAAGGGTCACATTTCTGCTTTATCTATTTTGTTGCACAAGCGTCTGGCGGATGTGCCAGATGTTCAGTCTTTTTTTGTCAGGCCCTGGTTAGAATCCGGCCTATGTTTAAGTTTGCTACTCCTCCTTGGAGTCTTAATTTGGTTCTTAGATTTCTTCAACAGGCTCCGTTTGAGCCTATGCATTCTTTGGATATTAAAATATTATCCCGGAAAGTTTTGTTTTTGGTGGCTATCTCTTCGGTTCGGTTCGAAGAGTTGCAGTGTGAATCTACTTTCCTTATTTTTTTTATTCTGATAAGGTAGTACTACGTACTGCCTTAGGTTTCCTTCCCAAGATGGTTTCGGATAGGAATATTAATCAAGAGATTGTTGTGGACAGCAGCCTCCTGAGAAAATCACGGCTCATTCCACGTGGGCCGTTTCTTCTTCTTGGGCCTTCAAAAATTGAGCTTCTGTAGAACAGATTTGCAAGGCTGCCACTTGGTCATCTTTGCACACTTTTTCTAAATTTTACAAATTTGATACTTTTGCTTCGGCTGAGGATTCTTTTGGGAGAAAGGTTCTTCAAGCAGTGATGCCTTCTGTTTAGGTTTACTGTCTTGTCCCTCCCTTATCATCCGTGTCCTCTGGCTTGGGTATTGGTTCCCAACAGTAATTATGATGATCCGTGGACTCTGTGTCATTAGAAAGAAAACAAAATGTATGCTTACCTGATACATTTTTCTTTCTTGACACAGTGAGTCCATGGCCCGCCCTGTATTTTTAAGAGTTTATTTTTTTATAAACCTCTGCACCTTATATTACTTCCTTTCTCCGTTCCCTTTGGTTGAATGACTGGGGATTGTGAGTAGGGGAGGGGTATTTAACAGCTTTGCTGTGATGCTCTTTGTCTCCTCCTGCTGGCCAGGAGTGATATTCCCAACAGTAATTATGATGATCCGTTGACTCACTGTGTCAAGAAAGAAAGAAAGAGAGAAATGCATCGGGTAAGCATACATTTTCTTTTTGCTTTAGGGGTAACCTTCTTTATTACTCTTAAATTATTTTATGTTGTTATTCTGCTAGTCTAGATATGTCTGCAGGACAGCATAGACCAGTGGTCTCAAAGTACGGGCCTCAGGGTCATATGCGGCCCTCAAGATAATTTAATCTGGCCCTCCCTTGTTTAATAGATAAAACATTAATTTTGGTTGTCCTTTTTTTTTTTGGGGGGGGGGTTCTAAGAGGTGTAGTTGATGTCCTATATAGGCACTCACACAATGAATATAAATGCAAGTGTCCAATGTAGAATCCCACCATGCACCGTTTATGTTATACAGTTCCAGAATGATCACTTAGCATAGCACTCACATAATATAGACAGCTGTGTATGTTTATTGTGGGCTACAACTCCCACCATGCACTACTACTTGGGTAAATGTCACTTCCAGTTCCAGAGCACTTACTCAGTTCAATTTTCTTACCCTTAAAGGGATAGGAAAGTCAAAATTAAACTTGCATGCTATTTTAAGACGCTTTTAAATTCACTTCTATTTTCAAATGGGCTTCGTTCTCTTAGTATCCCTTGTTAAAAAATAAATATGCACATATCATACACTAGTGAGAGCTGCTGCTAATTGGTGCCTGCACATATTTGTCTCTTGTGATTGGCTAAATAGATATTTTGAACTTCCTGTCAGTAGTGCAATGCTGTCTCTTCAGCAATGGATAAGAAGAGAATGAAGAAAATGTGATAATAGATTTAAATTGGAAAGTTGTTTATAATTGTATGTTCTATCTGACTCATAAATTAAAATTTGGGGGTTTACTATCCCTTTAAGGACCAGGGCTATTTTTACATATCTGCGGTGTTTGTGCTTAGCTGTAATTTTCTTCCTCATTTACTGTACCCACACATATTATATACCGTTTTTCTCGCCATTAAATGGACTATCTAAAGATACCATTATTTCTATCATATCATTTACTATAAACATTTTTATAAAATATGATGAAAAAATTGTAAGAAACCTCAGAGGATGTGCCAGGCACGTCCTCGGTCGTTAAGGAGTTAAATAAGGGAACAACTTTAAAGAGAGGTGCAGGTACAGGAGAAAATGAGCAGTAACATGCTACTGTAGTTGTACACAGTAGAAGAGTGTATTCCGTGAGTTTCGTTCACTGCCAAATGCTGTAGTATGTCGCTTTAAATTAAATAATAGTAACTAATGTATAACTAAAAAAAGTGTGTATAATCTAATTCTCTTTTGAAGCATTATTTTTTGCATAAATATGAGTAGAATGTAATGTAGCCCCAGCTCTCTATATAGAATAATCAGGGCACCCTACTCTTAAAAAGCAATTAAAAACATTACATTGTTTTTAAGACAAATTTGATGATTATTCAAATGTTGATAACTTAGTATAGTGATGATTATATGTAGGGAGGGAACTACAGGGGGTGCAGAGGTCGCAACTGCGAACGGGCCCTCGAGGGTGGGGGCCCAGCCTAAAAACAAACAAACTAACAAACAAAAAAAAAATGTTGACCTGCCACTGGCTGCCTGCACTGATATCATGTGAGTGTGACATGATGCTTCACTAGTGTCTCTGTCTGACTACATGGGTTAGTGTTTCTGTTTTACCCATTGGTGTTTGTGTGTGTGTGTGTATGTATGTATGTGACACTGTGTGTATTTATTTATGCATGTATGTGTATGTTTGTGGAACCAGGAAATTACAGACCTTGTTACTACAGCATGGGGGGGGGGTAAACATTGTCACTATACAGTACGAGGGGGCTGGACCATGTCACAGACTACTGTGATCACTTTATAAAGTACTAGGGCGGGTAGGGTCAGCCAGCCATCTCACCGGCAGATTACTGACTGTGTCACTAACTCACTATATACAGTACTGGTGGGTAAACAGTGCCACTATATAAATTAATAGGGGGTCAGACCATCTCACAGACTGTGGGCACAGGGTCCCTCCTTTTGCAGACATGTAATCTGATTCACCTTTTTTTTTGTGTTAAAAAAAAATGAATGTATCAAATTCACCTTTTTTTTGGGGGGTGGGGTGGCACCTTCGCCCTGTGGTTTCTAGTTATGCCTCTGAGTACATGGCTTTATTTTGTATCCCTGTAGCTATCATTGCTTTTAATTTTAAGGTTACTTTATTGATTCAAATTTTTCTGCAATATTTTGCAGAAATAAATCTCTATTTTAGAGATGTTTGTGACCTGTTATTTAGTGCTTTAACTGTTTGTAGTTATTTCTTCTAAAATCTCTCCCTCAGGTGTATGTTAACTAGACTATTTAAATATTGCTGAAATAGTAGTTATTGTTTGTAGCATTGAATTACACACTTTCTATTTTGCCAGATAGATATCATTTTGGTTTCTAGTATTATTTACTTGGATAGATCAAAATTATGTGAAAAGTTAGTTCAACATTTTATTTCTCTACAAGCATTGGGACCAGTAGAGGGCACTCTTGCACAGAACAATTTTAGACGAGTTGTCAGTATTTCTGTTATAGTTAGTCTAATTTATAGATCCACAGAAGTCAAATACAAAATAACTAACATGTTTTAAATATGTGGTTTTAAATACTTTGAAATAAAATTTGAATAAACACATTTTCTAGAAATTGGTGCTTTTTATGTCCTGCAGATAGATATCAATGCAAAAAACTTGTCTTATTAAGGACATGGCTATGTGGATGATAAATAAAATTAAACTGCTGCCTGGAGGCTTTAGTTATAATATGACAAAATAGTAGTGATGCACCGAAATGGAAATTCTGGACCGAAACCAAATCCGAAAATCCAGGAGGCACTTAGCCGAAAACCGAAACCGAAAATGTCTTTTTATTCCAAATTTTAAAATATATATATATATATATATATATATATATATATATATATATATATATATATATATATATATATATATATATATATATATATATATATATATTATTTTTTTTTTTTTTTTTTGCATAATTAGACTATTTTATGAATGAATCAGAATTGAAAACCTGCAAGCCAATAAGATAAAATAACCACACTTTTATTGAAAGTAACACACTAAAATTGGACAAAAATATCTTAAAACAATAATATGCTACACAATTTTACCAAGAAAACAAAACAGGCAAAAACCGATAATGCCATTTTTGGCCAAAATGTTTCTGCAACCAAATTTCGGTGCATCCCTACTTAAAACAATATTAAATATCAATATACTGTATTATTCTTTATTTAGTTCTGTGTAACAGAATCAGATTTAACAGTATTTTTTTGTTATCCAAATAAAGTATAGTCCTAGAAAACTATTATATGAGAATCAGTAAGTCAAGAACTCAAACAGCAGCTCTAGGGTAGCATCAAATCAGAAATATGCTACACAATAATTTTACCGACAATAACAGGCAAAAAAAACGAACTAGCCATAAATGCCATTTTCGTCCGAAACGTTTCTGCTGACGAAATTTCGGTGCATCCCTAAAAAATAGATATCATTTGGTTTCCTCCTTTTAAAGGGACATGATCCCAGTAGTGCATTGCTGCTCTAAAGCTGACTTTAATTATACATTTAATCACTTTCCAGGGGCTAAACAACATTGTATGCAAGCAATAGTGCAATAATTATACTATAATGCAGGGCTCAACAAAGTCAAGAGCCACCTGCTTCTTAAAGTGATGGTAAACTCCCTTGTGGGTAAATACCAGATTTCTAATCTTTAATATAACATTAATCAAACTGCATTAAAATTAATAACTGTTTATACTTGCTTTTAGTATAATTAACACACTTTCCCAATCCGTTTTAGCGCTGCTTAGCTCCGCCCCTCTGATTCCTTACACAAAATCTATGCAAGTCTATTGCAGTCCCACCCGCTCTGCACGTCGGAGCAATTGCACGCTCCTGACATGGATATCATTACCGTATGCACAGTGGTTTTAAATGATGTGTACCAGGTAAACAGTGAGTCATGAGATTCAATGGTTACTTAGTGCCATATGAAGCAAAACGGTGATGGGAACGAGTGAGCGAGCGATCGGTCCCTTAGAAAACGAGCAATTTCTATTAAAATAGTTATAAATCAGTAAGTCTATTACTATTTCATATATTTATAAATCAGATATGCATAGTTATAAATGATATTTAAAAAATATGATTACTTTGGCGTGCCGTGTTGAAGTGTCAATCAATGCATGCAGTGCAAAAACATGAACGCGCAAATCGTCACAGAATTTAAACGTTCCTGATTGGAGGAGCATATTGTAAGAAGAATGCTATATTGCACAGGCGTATAGCGGGTTCCTTAGAAGTAAGCCTGTTCAACAACAGGCTTACTGATTGGACAAAAACCAAACAAAGAATATGACATCACAGGGGGCTGGAGATGGATCGCATAAGAATGTCATAGTAATAAAAGTAATTACAAATATACTTTATTAGATGATATTTGGTGTGTCACATTGATTAAATTAATTGATTTTAATTAACTATTTACATAAAATGGAGTTTACCATCACTTTAAGTTTTGAGTTATTTTCTCTCTCTTATTCAGTGTTTGCAGCAATGTTTATAACAAACACAGCTGCCACATGGCTGAAAACACATGCACGCTCCTGAGCTTAACTCTGATTACTCTAACAAAAGGATACGAAGAGCACTAAGCAAACTTGGTAATTTTACATTAAACTGCACTCCTTATGTAATGTGCTGCTGTTATTTGTTTATCGTTTGCAGGCAGCATATTGAAGTGCAGAGTTGTTTCAATTTTTTTGTGTGAAAAGGCTCCAAGAGGGTGAATATTTGTTTTTGTAAAGTCAAAAGTTTATTGAATACCTGAGTTATACAAATACAAGTTGCAAAATAAACAGCGGCATCAGTATACAATGTCAATGACTTTCAAATATTTGGCGAACAAGAGGGTGAATGTTTTACCAAGTGTCTGCTTTAAATAAATAAATGGCCCCTGTCTTAGACTTGCCTGTATTTTTATTGCATAGAATGCAAAGGATAACACAACAGCATTTTGCATTCCGTATCCTTATTATTGTCCTTCATAGGGTTTGGGGGTCTAGGAAGGAAATGACGAGGGACTTAAGGTATTTACCCTGTTCTCTAAAGAAAGTGCTTAGGACAGAGGTAGTTCCCCACTGGTAGTGGTAAGTTTGGGGGTCTCTTGCTGAGCCCATCCCTTAGCCCCCATACCAATTGCAGAGACATGACTGCCATGGTAATTCTTACCATATTACAGGAAGTGACATAACAATTACTTAGTTAAAATTTATAGGGTGACAATTCCCATATTAAGGTATTACTGAAACTAAAGTTATTTTCTAAAAGTGCTTCCTTCATCTGTTGGGGATTTTTTTTTTTAAAGTGTGCGAGTACCAAACAGCTAAACAAAATTGACACGTTTGTGAAAAGTAGCAATTTATAATGAAAAAATTATAGGAGGTATTACCTCCATGTAACACGCTTTCGAATGGATTAGAACACACATTTCTCAACTAAAAATGATTTAAAGATTACCTCTTGTGAAAACATTCTTATAGTTATAGATGTGCATTTGGGCTTAAGACGAATGCAAATTCATCTAAATCTTGCTGACTTGGCAAGTTGTCAAACTATTGGACGAAGCGAACAAAGTGCGAATGCTTGAAAAAAATCGATTTTGTTCATTCGGTCTTACTATTTGTCTCCAAAAAAGGTGCAGAAAGGGTGAAATGAGGTATAATGTATTATTGTATTTGTTTGTAATGATGTACAGGTGGTCTTGCCAATTACGTCCCCTGTCCAAACCTGCCATAGGATGGATAATGATTGATATTGGGGCAGCTAGTCGGGAACTTCATTTTGGATTATAGTCATAAAGGCTTGTCCAATCAAGCCTTAAAGGGACAGTCTGCACAAAAATTGTTATTGTTTAAAAGATAGATAATGCCTTTTAATACCCATTCCCCAGCTTTGCACAACCAACATTGTTATATTAATATACTTTATAACATTTAAACTTCTAAATTTCTGCCTGTTTCAAAGGCTCTATTGACAACCTCTTAATTGCATGCTTTTGTATTTGCTTTTCTCAACAGGAAACTGCTAGTTCATGTGGGCCATATAGATAACAATGTTTTTACGCCCGGGAAGTTATTTAACACAACACAATACTAAATGCAACTCAATAGATTTTAGATAGTCTGTCATGTGATAAGGGGGTTGATGGGGAAGATGCTTAGATACAAGGTAATCACAGAGGTAAAAAGTATATTAATATAACTGTGCTAGTTGTGCAAAACTGGGGAATGGGTAATAAAGGGATTACCTATCTTTTAAAACAATTAAAATTATATTGTAGACTGTCCTTTTAACCTAGTATAGGGAAGGTGTGAGTCTAGGTGAAAGCTCAGACATTTTTAATCACTTTGACTAGAGTCAGAAGTCACACAACTGCATGTTCTGTCATTGATTCAGATTCAATCAACAAGTTCTATATTCTGTTAGCATTGAAAGCTAGGTTCTTTTAATTATTCAAATTCTATAATGTAAGATTTTTGTTAAAATCAGTTGCATATATTTGTAGTTCCCATTGGAAATAACAGTATCAAATCCGAATCCAATAGTCGTCGGAAATAAATGGCCATATGAACAAAATTCATCAGAACGGAGCGTTGGGAAATATCCCAAACAAATCTTTCAGACAAAACAAAATTTTTCACCTGTGCACGTTGCTTATAATGCATTATGTTAAGAGAACCAATTGCAAACACATGTATGTCCACTTAGAAAAAAAATCTCTTTAATTTCATTCAGTTTTATATAAAAAAAATTTTTTTACTTTAATAAAAGTGCAATATATTACTTTAATAGTTCACTAGATCCACACTTTTTTCCATGATGTTACTACACCAAGATTTATACTTTTCATAATGTACCAGACCTAGAATATTTATTTGTATGATTTCCTTTAAACTTGATTAATTAGTTTAGGCACCAATTTAATTAGATTAATTGCCAATAACACCAAACCCATAATGCAATGGATCCTCTAGGCATGTGCTTAAGTTCCCCAGTGGCTGAACTAGCTCAAAACAGAGTTTATTTGGGGGCTAGATGACCTAATCTGTTAGACCTCACAATAAACTGGCTCAGATCATAATCGTAAACTTGGTATGTTAAATGGATCTCACACTTTTTACTAAATGTAAGTTGTACTAAGATAGTTTGTCTTTATTTCTTTCATATAGGTGTAGAGAGTCTACGATCATGTACATATGGGATTACATTCCTTCCATTAGGAGGAGGCACAGTTTCCCAAACCTCAAGAGCCCTATAAAACCCCTCCCACCTTCGTTTTTACTTTGTCTCCATTGGAAATGGTTGAAGCATGAAGATGTGCATGATTTTAGTGAAAGTGATTTTCTTCCTAATGGCAAAGAGTCCACAGCCGCATTCATTACTTGTGGGAAATAAGAACCTGGCCACCAGGAGGAGGCAAAGGCACACCAGCCAAAGGCTCAAATACTCCTCCCACTTCCCCTATCCCCCAGTCATTCTTTGCCTTTCGTCCCAGGAGGTTGGCAGAGAAGTGTCAGAAGTTTTATTTTTTAAAGAAAGTACTTTTATTAATTTTTACATAAAGTGTGTCTTTCATGGAGGGTAGTACTCTTCGCAATGGGACAGGAGTTTTAAGTAGTCCTGTTAGTCTCTCAGTGAGGGCCTGGGCGAATGTTGGAGTCCGGAGATGCAGTGGGAGTTCTCTCTGCGACACCATCCCGACTCGTATTAACAGCTCCTCTAGCACTTGACGTTGCCAATCCTTCGCTTTGCTACCTGCTGTCTTCTCTCAAGTCCATGACGGAGGCGACGCTACTATCCGTCACACTAGAAGGTCTGTGTTCCTGTTCCACGGCGTAGATTCCGGTAAGATCATTTCATTTTGTCATTATGAATGTTATGTTATGTGACAGATAGGTATGGCTCTCAGTGAGACTCCTCTGTACGAATCTGGGAATTGTGGGATAATTCCTTCCTTAGGGGGGGGATTTGTGAAAAGGGTGAGGTTTCTTAATCATGTTCTTATGTGATCTCCCTGCTTTGTATAGTGGGTATTGGCTCTGGGGCTGAGACAGGAGAAATGCTTGAAGGATTTAGTGGGTCCTAGTTGCCGTCTTTTTCTGGCGCGCTTTTTTGGACTTTACAATTCACCTTCTGAAAGGGCGTTGTTACGCTGGGTTTTTACGCTTCCGCATTCCTGACCGTGTGGCGACAAGTACTTTCTGCTTCGTTTGGATCTGGTCATAGGAGGTGCTGAGTGCCCCAGCCATTGTGGGTGTCAGGTGCCGTTCGTTTTTTTTATATAGTCCTATTTTTTTCTCTTTGGTTTTAACCATGGAGGATTCTGAAGCTGAGACTGTCGTTTCTGATTCCGTTTCTTTCTCTTGTGAGGAAGGTGCTTCGGCCCCACTGACGCAAGTTTATCAGTCCTGTCTCTTGTGCCTTCTTAGAGCGCCTGGTTCCTCGGGCTCAGGGAACCAGGGCCTATTGAGCCATCAGCCTCTGGGGGCTCTGTCCCTCAATCGGAGGATTCCCAACAGCACCCTTCCTCTACATTTGCGGATAACCCTAATGTTAATTCTCCCTCCGCACAGGGTGGTTTGTTTCTCCTGGAGATGGCGGGTCATTTCCGTTTCAATATATTGATGGCGCTGGTTCACCTGCAGGACTCTGAGGTTTCTGCGCAGTTGTGTTCTTGCCCGACTAACCCGGGTGTCCAGACTTTGGGTGGGTCTATTCAGTTTCCTCAGGGGTTGAATATTCCTCCATGTTGCACCATTCATTATCGGATCAACGGCTGCGCGTTATACTCCATTGTCTTTTCGACTTATTGGGGGACCCTCTCCTCTATCAGTCGGGGAATGTGTCCTTGAATGGTGCTTCGAGATAGACTATTGGGGATGTTGATCGTCTCCTGTCGGTCGCTCATGTCCTTTCCCAGAGTTTTTTTGGCGGATGCCTTCGAGCTGCCTTATTTTCTTTCATCCGGTTAGGATATTTTTTTTTTTTTATTCCTTCTAGAATTTCTGGGATGGACTTGCTTTTTTTATTACTTCCTTGGAAGTCGTTCGTGGACTGTTGGGTCCGGAGTTTGTGTGCACTGTGTTGAGTTGTCAGTGACGCATGTTGCGCCTGGCGGGTCCGGCGGGACCTTGAGTATTTTGTTTTATTGTTATATTGTTTGTTTTCACAAACTACACTATACATCTACATCCGGACCTTCGGGTCCGCATACCGGGAGAGATTGGGCGTTCCACTCTATTCCCGGGGCTTGATTGGTGGCTCCCGTCGTGTCGCCTCTGGCTCTCCTTTCAGGGGGGCGGGGCCTTCTCCGCTAGGGTGGCTTTTGGGCCTTGGTCTTCTTGCTACCCTTTGGGTGGTTTAGACTCCTAGGGTCTCTGGACCTTGTTTTGTTCCGCTTTTATTGGATCCTCTTCATGGATTAGCGGTGGAGCGCTTGATTGAGATCATGCCTGCATTCTCTGTGATCCGGCAGCGGTACTGTGGGGTGGCTAGCCTTTGACTTGCCACGCGGGGGCCTGGTTTGCCGCCTTCGCTGCTGGAGGTCTCTTCTAGCTGGAACCCGGTTTTATTGGTATTGCTTTCTTTCGGTTCTGGTTCTGTTTTTTTTCCAGAATTTTATCCACCCTCTTAGGGTCGGGTGCCGACGTGGGACCCTAGTTTCTGAATGTCGCAGAGTTTAGCTCTGTTTAGCTCTGTGTCGTGGGTTCTATCGCCTAGAGATCGGTTCTGCGTTTTTTCGCGTTCCTTTTCTTAGGGTTTTGCTAGAGTTTCCGTTTTTTCGGGTTCCTTCCTTGAGTGAAGAGTGTCTGACCGGAATTTTGGTCTGGATCCTCTTCTTCAGGTCTATTTGTGGATCTGGGATGGGGCTGAGGTTCTGGGTTATGTTGCTATAGCTCTGTCTATGCTTGTCCCGGTTTTTCCCTCCGGTATTCGGGTTGTGTCTGGAAGGGGTTCTTCTTTTTCTCTCTTTAGAGAGCCTGGTCCCCTTCTTATGGCTGCTCAGGGCCTTTGTTTTCTGTTAGGGAATGTGTTCTGGTGCTCTGACCTTGCATCAGCATTCCTGTGTAGTGCCTTGGTAAGGGTCACTTTGTCCTCATATCTTCCACAACGGTATCTGTTGTGGGGCCCTGAGGATTGCTACATCGGGTAGTCTCTGCTCCTTTGAAGGATGGCTCGTTTTGGGTTCGTTTTGACTCCTGTGTTGAGTTTTGTGTCTGGGGGACAAAGTTTCCCTTGTCCTCCATCTTCCCTTGGGAGACTTTTGTCTCTCTGGGGGTGTGTTCCTATTTGTCCCTGTTTCAGGGATGGAGAATGCCCTTGGGAATGGGCTTCTGGTGTTCCTCTAGTTCTGGTGGGACTCTGCCCGTGTTTCTGGTCATACTCTTACGAGGTGGATGGTGGTGTTTCCTCCCTCTCGTTGAAGGGGGGAGGGGGACTTTGTCCCTGGACTTTGTCGTTGACAATAAAACACAAAGGAGTGCGCCAACTCAAAAGTAGATTATGCTGAAAACAAGTAGTTTATTGTACAATCCATCAGTGGTAAAGTAACAAGGTCACAGTTAGGAACAGGCGTTCCTAACTGTGACCTTGTTACTTTACCACTTATGGATTGTACAATAAACTACTTGTTTTCAGCATAATCTACTTTTGAGTTGGCGCACTCCTTTGTGTTTTATTGTTCCATAGCGGTTGGGCATACCGCTTTTTGCAGCGCTACTCGATTGCTACTTTCACTTGGGACTCCGAGCCTGATTCCTGTCCCCCCCCCCCCCACGCTATACCATTTGAGAGAGCCTTGCAACGTCACGGGTGACGTACTGAGGATACACCTCCACTAACCGGATCTCTCTTTCGTACACCAAGAAGGACACACAGGCTGCACCCCCCCGGAAGGGTTTCATCGCCAATCCGAGGTGAAGTCCAGCAGTGCGCCCAGGCACCCCACCAGACCAGTGGAGGGTAAGAGATGACCGTTGACTGACTCCAATAGTGACTTTACACTTCCGGACACCCGTGACTACTAGGCTGAAGCGGGGCATACTGTTATTTTGGGACTTTACTTGGGACAATGCGCTTGGAATTGCCCAGAGTGATTCAACTACATTGACTACTGGTCCCGTTTGATACGGACATTATTGGGACCTTAAATATATCCCCTCTTGATCGGGTCTCTAGATATACGCTTAGAGTACCTAGGGGATTTATTTTCCTAGGGGATAATTTTCTGAACACTCTTTGTCGTTGACAGGTTGGTCTTTCTGTGTGTGGGCGGTCCTTGCTGTGGTAGTTGAGGACGTCCCTGGTTATCTTGGGATCCTAAGCTGTGGTTCTGGTCATCTTTTGACTTTTCAGCTGCCTCTGTTTCTTTTGGATGCATTGGGTCCCTGTTGAGGTGCTCTGAGCTCTCGGGGGGGGGGGCTTGGATCTCTGAATTTTCCCTCCATGGAGGGGTGTTTTGTCTTGGAACTTGTTTTTAGCTGGTTCCTTTTCTCCTGAGCTGCGGTGCTCTCGTAGGGAGGCACCTAGGTCTCTTTTTCGGTTTGAGGCAAACTCCTTGGTTCCCTCCAGCTGGGGAGCTGGACAAGGGTTTTTTTTCTCCTTTATCTGTGGCTGCACTATAGCGTGCTACTCAGTCGTCTGTGCGGTTTTCAGTTTCTTGAGATACTTTGTTCTCTTTTGGTCTCTGACTTGGTTGCATTTGGCTGATGATGCCCTTTTTTTCTGGCATCTAGTGAGGCTTTCTGGAGTCTCCCGAGCTAGTTTGATTTGTCTTTTGGAAGACAGGGTTCTGGTTAGTTATCCCTCTACCTTGCTTCTTCCTTTGGGGAGTTGTTGGTCAGGGTTCCCTTATGGGGTCTTGTGTATGGAATCTACCTTTGGGCGATAGTGTGCTTGGTGGTGTTGCATGTGGTTTTTACCCAGACTTGGGACTGTCATTTGTGTCCTTGGGGCCCTTTTTTCTTCAGGTTTTTGCTCCCTGCTTTTGGATGAAGCGGAACTTTTTTATTTATGGGATGTGATTTAGTCCTGGTGCCCTCAGATTGGGCCGCCTCTTACCCTCCCTTTCTTGGTATTGTTTCCTCTTTGGCTTGGGTATAATTTTCCCACAAGTAATGAATGCGGACTCTTTCTTATTAGGAAGAAAAACATAAATTATGCTTACATGATAATTTAATTTTCTTCCGTGGGTAAGAATCCACAGCCCCCCGCACGTTTTTTGAGGCGTTTTTTGTGTATAGTTTTCTGGCACCCTTTCACCTTGATATTTCTTCCACTGGTCCTTGTTTCTCGGCAGAATGACTGGGGGATAGGGAAAGTCGGAGTATTTGAGCCTTTGGCTGGTGTGTCTTTGCCGCCTCCTGGTGGCCAGGTTCTTATTTCCCACAAGTAATGAATGCGGCTGTGGGCTCTTTCCCATGGAAGAAAATTAAATGATCAGGTAAACATAATTTATGTTTTTTAGTCTGTTAAAGCCTGGTTCCCCTAAAGAGTACAGTGCTTGTTAGAGGGATGTATTTGGAGTATGGCCTGTAATACAATGGTTTCTCCTCATGGGAAATCCTTCATAGGCTCTATGTAAATTCGGTCGTAGGGACTTTTCTTCTGTCTTTCTTTACAGATCTACATTATACTCCTAATCCATTACCTCTGCTGATATGTTTCAGTACTGGTTTGGCTGTTTGCTACTTGTTTGATTGTGGAGGAGTGTCTATGGGTAAGTCTGTTTTTATATATAGACACTCGTACAGCTTTTGTTATGGGCACTTTTAAGAATGTTAAGTTTTTATCTATATCTGTATATATGGCCCTGGGACAGATACTCTCTATTCCCCTTGCTTTTTGTGCCCTCTTGTTGCAGAGACAACATATAATCATTGGCCTCCTAGAGTACAGGTTAGTCGATCCACAAGTAACAGTAGGAGAAATATAAGGGTATAAATGGTGCCAGAAGAGAAAAACTAATTTTGGTCCGCCCATCGGAAGAAAACGGCGGGGGCCGTGGACTCTCCTCATACAAAAGGAAATGAAATTATCAGGTAATTATAATTTGTTCTCCTTCTTAATATGAGGAGAGTCCACGGCATCATTCATTGCTATTTTGGAAAACTATACCCAAGCTCTAGAGGACACTGAATGATAACGGGAGGGGTAAAAGAGAGGCGGACCCTAATCTGAGGACACCACAGCCTGCAAAACCTTTCTCCCAAAAGCTGCTTTGGCTGAAGCAAAAACGTCAAACGTGTAGAATTTAGAAAAAGTATGTAAGGAGGACCAGGTAGCTGCCTTACAAGTCTGATCCATAGAGGCCTTGTTCTTAAAGACCCAAGAGGAAGCCACCGCTCTAGTGGAATGAGACTTAATCCTCTGAGGAGGTCTAAGTCCCACTGACTCATAAGCTAAGCGTATAACACTCCTCAACCAAAAAGATAAGAAAGTCGAAGAGGCCTTCAGACCCTTACGCTTCCCAGTAGATAACAAACAAGGAAAAAAGTTTGTCTAAAATCCTTAGTAGCTTGAAGATAAAACTTCAAAGCTCGAACCACATCCAGATTATGAAGTAAACATTCCTTCAAAGAAGGATTTAGGACACAAGGAAGAAACCATAATCTCCTGATTGATGTTACGATCAGACACAACCTTAGGGAGAAAACCCAAGCAGGTTCGTAGGACAGCCTTATCAGTTTGGAACACCAGATAAGGAGGCTCACATTGCAAGGCAGCTATTTCAAAACTCTGCGTGCCGACGCAATAACCAATAGAAAAAGAACCTTCCAGGACAAAATTTGATGTCAACGGAATGCATAGGCTGAAATGGAGCCCGTTGTAAAAACTTAAGAAGAAGATTCAAACTCCAAGGTGTAGCATTAGATCTAAGCACAGGTCTGATCCTAATCAGAGCCTTAACAAAAGATTGCACGTCAGGGAGCTATGCGAGCCTCTTGTGCAGCAAAACAGATAGGGACGAAATCTGTCCCCTCAGGGAACGGACAGAAAGGCCCCTCTCCAGACCCTCTGGGAGGAAACAAAGTATCCTGGCAGCCTTAATCTTATACCAGGCTAAACCACACTCTTCACACCAGAATAAGTAAGCTCTCCACACCTTATGATAGATGTGACGAGTAACGGGCTTACGAGCCTGAATGAGAGTATCAATAACCCTCTCAGAGAAACCTCTCTTAGCTAGGACTAAGCGTTTAATCTCCACGCAGTCAGCCTCAGAGAATCTAGATTTTGATGAACAAAAGGACCTTGTTCCAGCAGATCCCTGCAACAAGGTAAATTCCACGGAGGAGATGAGGACATCCCCACCAGGTCTGCGAACCACATCCTTCACGGCCATGATGGAGCAATCAGTATCACTGATACCTGCTCCTTCTTGATGCGGGCCACTACACGAGGACGAAGTGGTAACGGCGGGAAAATGTAAATTAGATTGAACCTCCAAGGCACTGCTAATGCATCTATTAGCTCCACTTAAGGATCCCTGGACCGCGACCCATATCTGGGTAGCTTGGAATTGAGATGGGACGCAATGATCTATCTCCGGCATCCCCCATTTCTTGCAAATCTCCGCAAACACCTCGGGATGAAGAGACCAATCCCCCGTATGAAAGGATTGTCTGCTGAGGAAATCCTTTTACTAGTTGTCCATACCCGGAATGTGGATCACTGACAGTGAGCAGTTGTGGGTCTCTGCCCACTCCAGAATCCGAGATACTTCCGTCATTGCTAGGGAGCTTCTCGTTACCACCTGTTGGTTGATGTAAGCCACCGAGGTTATGTTGTCTGATTGGAATCTGATAAACTGGGACGAACCCAGAAGAGGCCAAGCCTTCAGAGCATTGAAGATTGCCGAAGTTCCAGAATGTTGATCGGGAGGAAGGATTCCTCTCAAGTCCACAGGCCCTGTGCCTTCCTGGCACCCTAAACAGCTCCCCATCCTGATAGACTTGAGTCCGTAGTCTCAATCTCCCAGGATGGTCTCAAGAAGGCTGTCCCTTGGGACAGGTGATCTGGACAGAGCCACCAGGAGAGTGATTATCTCGACTGGTTGTCCAGAGAAATCTGTTGAGACAGATCGAATGATTGCCATTCCATTGTCTCAGCATGCACAGCTGTAGTGGTTTGAGCTGTATTCTGGCAAAAGGAATGATGTCCATGCTGGACACCATGAGACCACCTCCATACACCGAGCCACAGAGGGCCTTAAGGAGGTCTGGAGGGCAAGACAAGCGGAAGTTAGCTTGTAATGTCTCCGGTCTGTAAGGAATATCCTCATGGATATGGAGTCTATTATAGTACCCAGTAATTCCACCCTGGTACTGGGAATAAGAGATCTCTTTTCTAAGTTTATCTTCCATCCATGAGATCGAAGAAGAAACTAGATTTTGAATGGTTTTCTGCCAGACATGATGGTGCTTGAACCAGAATATCGTCAAAGTATGGAGCTACTGCTTTACCTCTGGTTCTGGCAACTGCAAGCAGAGCTCATAGAATCTTCGTAAAAACTCTTGGAGCAGTAGCTAGACCAAACAGAAGTGCAATAAACTGGAAGTGTTGGTCCAGGAGCGCAAACCTTAGGAGCTTGAAGTGTTCCTTGTGGATTGGAACGTGAAGGTAAGCATCCTTCAGATCTATAATGGTCATGAACTGTCCTTCCTGAACTAAGGGAATGATGGACCTTATCGTCTACATCTTGAACGAGGGGACAGATGGGAATTTGTTTAAGCACTTTAGGTCCAGAATCGGATGGAAAGTTTCCTCCTTCTTTGGGACCTTAAAAAGGTTTGAATAGTATCCCAAACCTCTTTCTGCGAGAGGTACCGGGACAATGACTCCTAGGGAGGAGAGATCCCTCACACACCCCAGAAAGACTTCTCTCTTTTCTGGCCTAGAAGACAGGTTTGATAGGAGGAATCTGCCCCTGGGTGGATGAGACTTGAAACCTATCCTGTATCCCTGAGCGATGACCTCCAGGACCCACGGGTCTTGCACGTCCCCAAACCAAGCGTCTGAAAAGAGCGACAGTCTGCCCCCTACGTGATCCAGAACCGGATCGGGGGCCTCCCCTTCATTTTGACTTTGTCTCGGCGGGCTTTTTGCTCTGCTTGGATTTATTCCAGGACTGGGCCGGCTTCCATGCACCCTTGGATTGCTCAGGCTTTGCAGAGGGCTGCTGACGTTGGGATTTATCAGAACGAAAATTAGGACTTGTCCCTTAGCCTTTCTCTTCTTATCCTGCGATAAAAAGGCACCTTTGCCTCCACTACCCATGGAGATAATTGAGTCAAGGCCTGGACCAAGTAAAATCTTTCCCTTTAAAGGGGAAGGAAAAAAGTCTGGACTAAGAAGTCATGTCTGCAGTCCAGGACTTCAGCCAGAGTGCCCTACGGGCTTGAACAGAAAAACCTGAAGTTTTAGCATTCAGGTGAATACTTTGCATATTAGCATCACAAATAAAAGAATTAGCCACCCTTAAGGCCCTAATTCTTTCCCGGATCATGTTGAGGGGACCCTCCACCTCGATCAACTCAGATAAGGAGTTGCACCAGTAGGTAGTTGCTCCAGCAACCGCAGCAACAGCTGCTGCCGGTTGAAACTAATATCCTGTATGTTGAAACATCTTTCTTAACAGAGTTTTTATCTTCTTATCCATGGGCTCTTTAAACGAGCAACTATCCTCAAGCAGGATAGTAGTGCGTTTAACAAGCGTGGAAATAGCACCATCCACCTTGGGGATGGAACCCCACAATTCCAGTTGAGAGTTTGGGACCGGGAACAATTTCTTAAAGGAAGACGAAGGGGAAAAGGAAGAACCAATCCTTTCCCATTCATTCTTAATACTGTTTGCCATCTTTACAGGAACCGGGAAAGTTTGTGGTACAACCCTGTCCTCGTAGACCTTATCTAATTTAGGAATCAAAGGTTCCTCAGGCAATTTGAGCTCTGGAACCTCTAACGTAGCCAAAACGTCCTTCAACAGAAAGCGTAAATGTTCAATCCTAAATCTAAAGTCTGGTTCCTCTGCAGCTGGAGATTTAGAGGCAACAGATTCCGACACAGAAAGTGCGCCCTCTGAAGTATCAGAGGCGCCTTCATCATCGGAGAATCTTGTATCAGATAAATCCAACAAACTAGTTGATGACCCCTGGGAAGGATAGCAATATTTGACCTTGCGCTTAGCAGGGCGAGGTAAAGCACTAAAGGCCACAGACACCGCCATTTGTAACTGCGCAGTAAAGTCTGGCGATAAAAGGCCCCCTCCAGATGGAGTATCAGGAGTGCTACGGGAAGCTAATTCCTTTATTACTGATGCTTCCCTACAGGTTATCAAACTGGGAGCAAAGATTTCAGGTTTTGCTGTACTAGCCCGCACAGCTTTATGGTTAAAACCTTGGTCTGCGGATGTGTCATCCAAGTCTAAACTTTTAGCGATTCCTTACAAGGGAAAGACCTTGTTTGGACCAGGTTTGATGGAAATAATCTCTATTACGGGAGGAAAGGGTCATCTTCTCCCTCAGGATAAGAGAAACAAGCAAAAGGGACGTCAGTGTAATTTTTGTTCCTTTCGAAATTTCAAGGGAAATTCTTCCTCTTCCAAGCAAGAACAGTCTAAACCTTCCTGGAGACCTAATCAGTCTTGGAACAAGGGAAAACAATCCAAAAACCTACTATTGAATCAAAGAGAGCATGAAGGGCCTGCCCCCGATCCGGGACCGGATCTTGTGGGGGGCAGGCTTTCCTTCTTCGCTCAATCTTGGGTTCGAGATGTTCAGGATCCCTGGGCAGTAGACATAGTGTCCCAGGGATACAAACTAGAGTTCAAGAATTATCCTCCCAGAGGTAGGTTTCTGCTTTCAAGATTATCTGTAGACCAGACAAAAAGAGAGGTGTTCTTACACTGTGTACGGGACCTCTCCGACCTGGGTGTGATAGTTCCTGTTCCGATGCAGGAACGGGTCTGGGGTTTTAATAATTAGATGATCAGTGGACTCATCGTGTCATTAGAAAGAAAACTAAATTTATGCTTACCTGATAAATGTATTTATTTCTTGACACGATGAGTCCACGCCGGCCCTGTTTTTTAGACAGGGTATGAGTAAGTTATAAACTTCAGACACCTCTGCACCTTGTTACTTCCTTTCTCTCCTTTACTTCGGACGAATGACTGTTGTTGTAGGGAAGGGAGGTGATATTTAACAGCTTTGCTGTGGTGCACTTTGCCGCCTCCTGCTAGGCAGGAGTGATATATCCCATTAGTATTTAGATGATCCGTGGACTCATCGTGTCAAGAAAGAAATACATTTATCAGGTAAGCATAAATATTTTTTTTTTTTCCATCCATATCTAAAGTCTTTAAACTTGATGTCATTAAATTGAACGCTTGGCCCTGAGTCAGAGGATTCTGTGATTAACTCTGTGATTAACACTGATTCAGGCTCATAAGCCTGTTTCTAGGAAAATTTATCATAAAGTTTGGAAAACTTACATTTATTGGTGTATAGACCGTAATTTTTCCTGGCATTCTTTTAGAATTCCTAGGATTCTTAAGTTTTTGCAGGATGGTTTAGATAAAGGTTTATCTGCCAGCAAATGTCTCCGCTTTCTGTATTATTTCACAGGAAGATTGCTAATCTTCCTGATATTTTGTTCAGGCTTTAGTCTAAATTAAACCTGTTATTAAGCCTTTTTCTCCTCCTTGGAGTCTTAACGTAGTATTAAGGGTTTTGCAAGCTCCTCGTTTTGAGCATCTGCATAAATTGGACATTAAACTACTTTTTATGGAAAGTGTTGCTTCTTTTGGCCATCTCTTCTGCTAGAAGAATTTCTGAATTGTCTGTTCTCTCTTATTTGATATTCCATCAGGTTAAGGCAGTTTTGCAGACTAGATTTACTTTTCTGCCTAAGGTTGTTTCCTCACACAACATTAGCAGGGAGATTGTTGTTCCCTCTTTGTATCCTGCTCCTAAGAATGATTAGTAAAGGTATGCAAAGAAGACCATTTTGATGTTTTTGCTTCCTCTGAAGCAGCCTTTGGTAGAAAGGTCCTTCAGGCAGTTTTCTCAGTTTTTTTTTTTTTTTTTTCCAAAAAGTTTTATTGGTTTTTCACAAAAATACATTGATCGTGGTAAAATCACATTTCTTAAAACATTTAACTTAATAACATAAGTCATGTCAGCTAAATATATAGCAATTACTTTTGAGATACATCTTTCCTTGTGTAGACATAGCCTAGGTGGGCATTTTGAAGGCAGTGTGCTCAGTAGTGTCAAATTCTACAATTTATTATAGATTCCTCTACTGAACTTAGCGATACAAAACACATTAGCTTAACGTATAAAAATTACTCTCTGAAGTACATCTATCCTGGTATAAATATATACTGGGCGAGCATTATGATGGCAATGTGCTCATTAGTATCATAGTTTACAGTCTGTCATTAATACTTCTACTGGGGTGATTAATTACCTCCCTGAATCTATCTTCTTTTCTCGCCCTGGGGGCGTTGGGGGCTCGGCCAGCCGTGAGTGTGTGAAACTTGCTTTTGTTAGATCCCAGTATAATTTGATGTCTAGAAATAATGCCTTCCTTTGTGTTTTAAAAAAACTGTATTCCTCTAGAAGTAGTGTGTCCTCTACATGTTTCAGCCACTCCTGCACTGTAGGCTTTACAGGGGTTTTCCATTTGCTAGCTATCAAAGACCTGGCTGAGTTCAGGGAGAACTGGATCACCTTTTGTCTAAGTTGGCATATGTTTCTGGGGAGGGCATTCAATAGTGCAATAACGGGGGTTAGTGAAAATGTGTCATCTAATAGTTGTCTAAAAAAGAGTTCTATCTCCAGCCAAAATGGCCTGACCACGGGGCAGTCCCACCACATATGGGACATAGTTCCCCTGAGGCTGCATCCCCTCCAGCAGAGATCGGATGAATTTGGGTATATACTTTTAAGGCGTGATGGTGTCAGGTACCACCTGGACAATAACTTATAATTGAGCTCTAGAATTCTAGTGGATGATGATGATTTCCTCACCAGAGCATAAATCCTACTCCATTCTTTGTCCTCTAGGGCAATATTTAGGTCTTGCTGCCATTTGTTTGTATATGACGGTCATGTAACCCTGCCGTCTCCCTGTAATATGGATTTTGCTAATGATAATGTGTGTTGTAGGGGGCCTTGAGCAGTGCATATGGTCTCAAAGCGGGTCATAGGTCTCGTCCAGTCAGGCTTATGCTCAGACTTGTCAAAAAGGTGTCGCAATTGTCCATATTTTAACCAGCTTGCAAAAGCCCCATTCAGGATGTCCCCTAGTTCTTGTCTGTCTTTAAGTCTCTGTCCGTTCAAAACCTTATGTATGGGTATCGTGTATCCAATCTCGTCTAGAGTTTTGTTTACCAGGCTATAGTCCATGCCACCCAAGAATTCTGCGTTCGGGGACACTGGGGTCAGGGGTGATCTCAATGTTGAGATGGAAGGGCAAGTCCTCAGGACCTCATCCCAGATCGTAAATACTGAGGTGTAGAATTTGAAAGTGGTAGTCGCTACTGGTCTATGTGACTTGGGAATCCAGCACAGGGATCCCACTTGCGGGGTTTTCAGTATGTGGGAATCAATCGTTATCCAAGCCTTTGTAGCCTCGTTCCTGTTCCAATCCAATACCCTCTGCACTCCTATTGATCTATAGTATGTCGCTATGCAAGGGAGTCCCACCCCCCCGGTCGCTAGAGTTTTGTAAAGTGTATTCCTATCTACTCGAGGTTTTATCGATCCCCAAACATATTTATTTAGCAAAGCCTGCAGTTGCTTGAGAAAGTTGTGCGGAAGATGTATTGGTAGTGCTTGCATAATATACAAGATTCTGGGGAGAGCTGTCATTTTCAATGTTTGAATCCTCCCCCACCAAGAGATGGGCTTCGACCCCCAGTCCTTCAAGTCATACTGTGTGGTGTTATAGAGTGATTTAAAGTTAGCACTAAACAGAAGCTTATTTCTGGGCGTTAGGTTTATTCCTAGATATTTAATTGTCTTGGGTTGCAGTTGGTAGGGACAATCCCTCATTAGCGAGTCTAACTCCTTTTCTGTTAAATTTATGTTTAATATCTCAGACTTTTGGTGATTAATTGAGAAGAACGATAGTTTACCAAATTCCCTAAACTCCTCTGTCACCGCGGGAAGGGATGTGTCTGGGGAAGTAAGAGATAGCAGCACATCATCCGCGTAAAGCGAGACCTTGTAGTTGTTAGGACCCAAAGATATCCCTTTAATTTGCTCATTCTGTCTTATACGAGCTGCCAGTGTCTCAATGCTCAGCACGAATAGTAAGGGAGACAAAGGGCATCCTCGCCTTGTCCCGTTTCCTATCTGAAAGGAATCAGACAATACCCCATTTACTTTAATCTTTGCTGTTGGTTTAAGGTACATTGACCGGATTCTGTTTATTATTGATTTTCCGAAGCCAAATTTTTCTAGGGTGGCAAATAGAAAAGACCAGTTAAGGCGGTCAAACGCATTTTCTGCGTCAGACGTTAATAATATGGAGCTTAATCCCTGTGTCTTAGCATATTCCATTAACTGTAAAGCTCTTATGGTGTTGTCCCTGGCTTCCCTGCCAGGGACAAAACCCACCTGATCTGTATGTATTAAGGATGGGAGGAAGGCGCTGATTCTAGTTGCCAGGATTTTCGCATAGATTTTCAAATCCGTATTTAGGAGGGATATTGGCCTAAATTTAGATGGGGTATCTGATAGGTTTTCTAGCTTCGGTATCACTGCGATATGCGCTTCTTTTGTTAGGGTAGGAAATTGTTCTCTTTCATCAATGGCTTGGAACAGTGAGAGCAGGTGGGGCGCTAGTACCGTACTAAATGTTTTGTAATATTTATTCGATAGGCCATCTGGCCCAGGGCTCTTTCCTATAGGCAGAGATTTAATAGCCTTAAGGATTTCTTGTATTGTAATTGGTTCCTCTAGTACCATTTTTTGTTGTTCGCTTAGTCTTGGGAGGTCTATAGACCTCAAATAGTTGTCTATATCTATTGCGTTTGGGGAAGGCAGGGACCTATCTAAGTTATAGATGTTGTCATAGAAGCGCCTGAACACTTCCGCTATCTCTGGACTCTTATGGATGTTATTTCCATAGCTGTCTTTTATGTTGAAAATATGGTGTTTGGCTGTCTTTTTATGTAGAGCCTTTGCTAATAATGCTCCCGCTCTATTCCCACCCTGGAAATACACCTTGTTTAAGAATAATGCCTTCCTATGAGCTACTTTGGTTAGGTATGAGTTAAATGCTAGTCTAGCCTCTGTTAATTTAGTGAGGGACCTATCGTCAGCAGGGGTCTGTTTATGATTGGTTTCTGCTCTGTGTAAGTCTGCCGCTAGTTCTTTGTAAGTCAGGTCATGGAGTTTCTTTAATCTAATGCTGTGGCTAATAAGATTGCCTCTTATTACCGCTTTAAGAACAAAGGGAATAACCCAATAGGGGGCGCTACTAAGAACGGTGTAGAATATATATGTAGGCCCACGTGACCATATATGGATGTTTCAGACAAACAATCAACAAAGTACTAATATAACATAGATACAATGTAAGTGTGTGTATTCACAATATTATACCCAATCCTAGATCAGGATGATAGACAAATATACAAAGTCCAGGATAACCCAATCTGGTATAGGTATCTGTCTTCTATTGGACTGGAGGCAGCACTCGATCTTCACCCTCCAAAGGTTATAAATCTAAAATCAAACACAGGAAAGAGGCGCCGTATGTGTGAATCTGAAGAAGCCAACGACAAATATAAGACATGTGCAGGGTACTCACAATGTGAAAAGGCACTCCAATGTGCCTATAGGGGCAGGCTGGTATTCACAGCAAACCAGCTGGCTGAACCGGCTAACCAGGATACCCAAGGTAGAGGACTCTATGTCTTGATGGACTGTGTATACTGGATCCAGCAATGTGGGAACAGGAGCTAGGTGCAAACACAGGCACACCACTGTGTGAATCTGGGCTGGGTGGCGTTCAGTAACCAACCAAGTTTTGGTTACTGAACGCCACCCAGCCCAGATTCACACAGTGGTGTGCCTGTGTTTGCACCTAGCTCCTGTTCCCACATTGCTGGATCCAGTATACACAGTCCATCAAGACATAGAGTCCTCTACCTTGGGTATCCTGGTTAGCCGGTTCAGCCAGCTGGTTTGCTGTGAATACCAGCCTGCCCCTATAGGCACATTGGAGTGCCTTTTCACATTGTGAGTACCCTGCACATGTCTTATATTTGTCGTTGGCTTCTTCAGATTCACACATACGGCGCCTCTTTCCTGTGTTTGATTTTTATTACCGCTTTATGAGCTTCCCATAGGACACCCTTCGTATCTACTGAGTCCGAATTATGAGTAAAGTATTCTTCCAGTTTATCCCTAATGTCCTTTACTATCACAGGGTCGTGGAGTTGTGAGTCATCTATTCTCCAAAATGAGTGTCTCAGAGGTTTTGTAGGCCAGTCCATCTCTAAGAGTACAGTCGCATGGTCAGACCAAGCTGCCGGTGTGATCTCTGTGTGGGTTGCTAAAGTGAGATGACTGTGTTCTAACAACAGGTAGTCTATTCGAGAGTATGATTTCTTTGCAAATGAGTAAAAGGTAAAGTCTCTGGAGCGTGCATGCTGTAGTCTCCATACATCCACTAGAGATGCTGATTTAAGGCTGTCTGCGGCATTTATGCTAACATTGTGGGGTCCCTTTGAACTAGTAGCTGAGCTATCTATTTTCGGTTCTAGGGGTACATTCAGATCACCACCCACTATTAATATTCCCGTCTTGATTTCGAGGAGTTTTTCACATACCCTCCTAATAAACCTTGCTTGTTTCACATTTGGAGCGTAAACACAAGCCAATGTGACTGGCGTTTCGAATATAGAACCTCTCAGTATAAGGAATCTGCCTTCTCTGTCTACATATTTATCTAATAATTGAAAGGGGACATTCTTATTGAACAAGACCCCAACTCCCGCTATCTTCTTGTTTGGGTTGTCATTAAAGAAACCTAAAGGGTAATCTATCGACTTAAATTTGGGAGCATTAGATCCCAGAAAATGGGTTTCTTGGATGAAAATGATGTCACCCTTAAGTTTACGGAAGTGGTTAAGGGCTATAGACCTCTTTGTGGGAGAGTTAAGGCCTCTACAGTTTTGGGACAGCAACACTAACGGTTTATTAGCCATAATCTACTAGATCTGAGTGGTTTTGCTTATCGGTTGGTTTGTTGGCGTGTACTGTGGTGTGGTGTAGGCCAGCCCCCCCCGCCCCCCGAAAAGTGCGAGACTTACCGCTGCTTTCTCTATATCCGGGCTTACTAGGATTTCTAATGCCTTCATGAACAGTTGAAACACATATATGGGAATAGTATCTCTGAGGAGTCGTTTGCTGACTTCTTAAAAACAGAACAAAAATAACAAGAACAATCAATGATAACATAACAAAGCTATCAACAATAAATAACATATCGTGATCTTTAAACACAGTAGTGTCTAAATTAAACTAGGTAGGGGGTGGATAGAAATTGAAATAATCTCAACATTCACATTGGGAAATGAACAGTAAATGAATTCTATATTACATGCATATCTTGTGAGTTTTATAGAACTAGCTCAGTATTCATCTAGCTTCTACAGGGAAACAGTTATTATTAGATTCTTGAATTCCACATGCTACAAGTATATGTGGTCTCGGCTAGGTCTTAATACTCTCAATTTAAAGTCCTTCTGATGGAGGGTGAGCTCTCATTTTGGACAAACGTCCTTATTTTTAGGTCTTGCACCTAATTAATCAGGTGTCCTCCACCACCTTCGAGTTATTCTGTATTGGTGGGGTCTGGTTTCTTGTTCTTTTCCGGTTGACCTTTTGCCAATGGGGCCGCTGTGGAAGCTGCGTCTCCCCTGTTAGGTTGGTTCCTGTAAGGGATTTCTTGTGTAATGATGGTAGGGTAGGCAGTGGAATGTCAATCAATTTGCAGAATTCTTCAAGATCCTCAGTGGATTTATAAGTGGCAACTTTGTTTCCTTTGTTTACTCTTAAGCAGAAGGGGAATCCCCACCTATAGGGAATCTCCAGCTCTCGCAGGTGTTCGGTGAGGTACCTGGCTTCTTTTCTGTTATTCAGCGTCATAGGGCTAAGGTCTGCATAGATTTGTATTGTGTGACCTTCGAAGTTGAGGGGAGATGCTTTCCTCGCTGCTTGCGCGACCAGTTCTTTATCTTGGTATTGATGAAATTTAATGATTATATCCCGTGGGGGGTCAGCATCTCCCGGTTTGGGTCTAAGAGCCCTATGAGCTCTGTCTAGCTGGTATGGGGGTGCAGTGTTATCTTTTGTTAGAAAATGAAAGAGTCTTTGCAGGTATTGTGGGGTGAGATCCTGTGTGACATTCTCAGGTACTCCTCTAATTCTCAGGTTCTGCCGTCTCCCCCTATTGTCTAGGTCCTCCAGGTGGCTCTTTAATTGCTGAATTTCAATGTCTTGTATCGAGAGGCATCTAGAGTGACCATCTAATACATTATTGGTGTCATTTGCTTGCTCTTCTATATATTCAATTCTCTCCCCCATATCTACTAAATCTTTCCTGACTTCTGCCAAGCCATCCTTTACAATCTTTGCAACTTGATGCAATAGGGTATTAAAGTCTGCTTTGGTTGGTAAAGAATCTATATCAGCCCTTGTCAATGGGGCATTTTTCTCTGATGTTGTTGATTTAGGGGATGTATTTGTAGACATTTCTCCTGCCTCATCTTCTAATTCTGCATCTGAGTGCTGTGAAGTGGTTAGGGCTTTAAAATAGGTGTTCAGTTTGGTGCTTGCAGCTGAAGTGGATTTTGCTGCTTTGTCCCCTTTTGTGAGCCGCTTTGAAGACATCCTGTGATACAAGTGATGCTGTGCAACTTGGCGCGTAATCTGTGCTGTTTATATGTTTGCAGCCTGCGGCCTAGTGGGGGTGATAAGATTTCCAGTGAGTCTATACGGTTATTGCTAACTTGAATCACTTCGATTGTTTGTGCCTTTAATGAGGTTTGTGTTCTATTGGGATTCGAATGCGACTCCAAATTTAGTGATCTGCAGGCAGAGTGCAAAACTATTTGTGTCGCAGCAAGCCACGTGTGCAGATTGGGCCGTAAAAAGTGCTTTTTCTACTTTCTTTCCGATTAGCAAGAATGTCCCAAGTAAGTGTTTACTTCATGAGCAAAGTCCATAAGTTTCAAGGCCCTTACGCTGTACCCCTGAGCAAAAATGTATGCGCTGCGTGCGCTTTCACTGAGTGCTGCTGCAGTCTAAGATGGCGTGTGGATCTAGTTTCGGGCCCCACCCGGTGTCTCAGTGCAAGTTAAGGTGCAAATGCTAAGGTGGCCTTTAACAAGGTCTTACTTGTAATCTGGAGCGGGATACTGATGATCTGCAGCTTCACCTGTTGCGGGTAATGAGTGGGCCCGTCTCCGGCGTGGTCTGGAAGTTACTCCGGTGTCTGTGTGGCTCCGGTTCAGGGTCTTACTCCTTTTTTTTAAATGATCTGCAGCAGCAGTGATGATTATGAAGGGGTAGCAGTCTAATAAGGGCTAAAAAGTGCGTTGAATTACATGCTTATCTGGTCCCAATGTAAACTATCACACGGAGCTTCTCCTACATGCGACTTTCCATCTTGGTAGTCGGCTCCGCCCCCCCCGTTTTCTCAGTTTTATGATTGTGCAGTTTTGTTTTGTTTTTAGTTTGTTATAAGAGATTTTTCTTCTGGGTTTTGGATTTAATATCTCTGCGTTTTTTGTTGTTGTTTTTTTTTGTGTTTTTTTTCATCCCTCCCTTGTTACTTGTGGACTTCCACAGCTTTGGTATTAGTTCCCATATGTAACGGATTGTGGACTTGTGCCCCTATTTGAAAGAGAACATAATTTATGCTTACCTGATAAGTTAATTTCTTTCATGGTGGTGAGAGTTCATCCTTTTCTGGGGGTTGATATATTTTTAAGAACTTTTTTTTTTTTTCTGCTCCCTTTTTTTTTATCTGGCTCTTATTCCTTTACACCTTACTGCTTGGCATTAAACTAAGGTATGTGTGACATGTTTTATATGTCTCTTGGGGTTTGGGAAACTTTGCGTGGTAAGAATATAATTCCATATGTAATGGATCGTGAACTCTCGCCACCATGAAAGAAATTAGTTTTATCAGGTAAGCATACATTTTGTTATTTGGTTTAAAACCCAAACACACCGAGATCTGAAACAAAGTAAAGGCTCTGTCGTCATTATGCTAGTGCTATATATCTTTAAGTGCCACACACTGAGAAATTGTAAAAAAAAAAGTCTGAAATCTGCATAAAAGTGCAGCTTTACTTTTCCGTTCTATTTTAGGGATCTAACTGATTTTACTTATCGCTGTAGATGAGTATTTTGAAAATGTCCTGGTTGCAATTTCTGAAACATCCAAGCTTGAAGTAATCTTTTATCTAATCCAATATTCTGGCACACATCCCAAATCACTGATTCAGCCAAGTGTGATTTGCAAAATCCAAAGTATAATATCCCTTCCAAACCTACATAACCTCTATAAATACACCCAGACAAGGATCGAGATGAAGTGTTGCAACTTGTGATCCTCATCCAGGGCTTGCCATAAGGGACAGAGTATGACTTTGACAAGATGAAGTATTTATCATCACAACTAGAAAAACAGATAAATATGTATTTATATAATGTGTGTATATAGATAGAAATAGATTTATATCCACACACAAAGTCTGACACACTCTTTTTCAGCACATCGTTACATTAAAAGCAAATTGGAAGATTTAGTTTACAGCATTTTACCAAATGGTTTAAGCTCAGGACCACATCAAGGTCTCTTCCTCCCTGGGTCTCGAAATAAAAGCATGCATTGTATGGCTGTAGGTTAAAGGGACATGGAACTCAAACATTTTCTTTCATGATTTAGATAAAACATGCAATTATTTAAATTTTCTTTCCAATTAACCTCTATTATCAAATCTGCTTAATGCTATTAGTATGCTTTGTTAAAGGAAAATGCACTACTGGGAGCTAGCAGAACACATCAGGTAATCCAATAACAGGAGGCTTACATGTGCAGTCACCAGTTAGCTTGAACTCCCAGTAGTGCATTGCTCTTCCGGAGCTCACCTAGGTATTTTAACAAAAGATACCAAGACAACAAAGCAAAATAAATGTATGTGTGTGTGTATGTGTGTGTATGTGTATGTATATGTATATATATATAGTGTGTGTGTGTGTGTGTGTGTGTATGTATATATATATATGTGTGTATATATCTATATATATATGTGTGTATATATATATCTATATATATATGTGTGTGTATATATATCTATATATATATATGTGTGTATATATATATCTATATATATGTGTGTGTATATATATCTATATATATATGTGTGTGTGTATGTAGTAATAGGTGATCCCCAGAAGAGAGGACAAAAGACGGCTGAAAAATCATCCACGGCTGGTTCAAAAAAGGTGTTTATTAAAGCAAGGTGCTAGTACATAAGGTGAGAGCAAAGCCTTAACACCTGACGCGTTTCGCGCATGCGTACATGCGCTTCATCAGAGGTGATATGTTCAAGGTGTGTATTGACCTATATGCAGCAAAGGGACCAATCCTGTTATCGGTTCAATTAAGAACTATTGTCTACACCTATGAGTAAGGTAGCTGAAACCTTTGCTGCAGATTGGTCATTAATTTTGTTCCTTTAATTACTAAGTCAAATAACACAGTAAACAGTTATACAAATCCTCTAGTACTAGTATAATTGTTAATATATATACATATACAAACTATTCATTCTAAGCCTATGAACTAAATTCTAATAGACAATTTAAATAAAAAATATATAAATAAAATAAAAATAAGAAGTATTACATAAAAAATTATTCACAATCACATAGGTATTCAATTAAGCAATAATATGCAAGAATAGCTTAGAAAGTAGATATGGCGATTTTTCCAGAGATGCAGGCATATCGATAGTAGTGTCAATTACTATAAGTCTGTCACCATCGATGCATATGTGAGAAAATCGACTATCTAAATTAAGAATGGACAAACCATCACATTAACATAAACAAAACAATATGTTGAAATACAAATGAAATTCATAAGGGAACAGAAATTCTATTAAAAGAAACATAAATATAATAAGAAAACATAAATATTATGATAAAAAAATTGTAATAAAACACACACAGTTAATTTCGGATGTGCTAAGTTAATTGTTCACTATTTAAGTTAGTGCATCCAAAGAATTTATAAGATTTTTTCATTCATTTCTTTGTGGGACCTGAGCTGTGTTAGTAAACTTTAGAGGGAAAAAGGACGACATTTTATAGAGGGTAAATATGGAAAAAAAGTTTTCTCTTATGTTGTTTTATTTTAGATTATGTTGTAAATTGTACTATTCAACAAATAGATCAACATCCATCCTTTTATTAATTCCTTCTGGTACTCTAGTATGTAATTTTATGATCCAAAAGATCTTTCTTTCTTAAGCATTTTTCCCTATTGCCACCCCTAGGGTGTTTTTTAATAATATCAATACCTATGAAAGAGAAATATTTTTGTCCTATACCATGCAATCTAAAATGCTTAGCTACCGGCGTTTTAGGTTCTTTCTCATCTAAGGAGCGTAAATGTTCACGAATTCTTTCTTTTAATGGGCGGGTAGTTATACCAATATATTGACAGGAGCAGAATAGGCAATTGATGAGGTAGATCACATATTGTGAATTACAGTCAATTCTATCTCGGATGTGGAACACTTGTTTTGTGATATTGGAAGAAAATGTATCTGTTACAGTGATACATGTGCATCCTTTGCAAGGTACATGACCACATTTAAAACATCCTATGTGTGTGTATATATATATATGTATGTATATATATATATATATATATATATATATATATATATATATATATATATATATATATATATATATATATATGTATGTATGTATGTGTGTCCATAGGGTGCACTCGCCATTTGAAAATACAAAGTGTCTTTATTGAGTTAAATTTTTCGGGGAGTAAGACCCGTTCTTAGACTCTAGTGAAAAAACAAGTGTATATGTGTGTGTGTGTATATATATATATATATATATATATATATATATATATATATATATATATATATATATATATATATATATATATATATATATATATATATATATATATATATATATATATATATATATATATATATATATATATATATATATATATATATATATATATATATATATATATATTTCTCTTGTTAAGTGTGTTCAGTCCACGGGTCATCCATTACTTATGGGATATATTCTCCTTCCCAACAGGAAGTTGCAAGAGGATCACCCAAGCAGAGCTGCTATATAGCTCCTCCCCTCACATGTCATATCCAGTCATTCTCTTGCAACCCTCAACAAAGAAGGAGGTCGCGAGAGGAGTTGGAGTTTTATTTAATTATTCTTCAATCAAAAGTTTATTTTAAAATGACACTGGAGTGTGCCGTTTTTTGTATCTCAGGCAGTATTTGGAGAAGAATCTGCCTTCGTTTTTCTATGATCTTAGCAGGCGTAACTAAGATCCGCTGGCTGTTCTCGACATTCTGAGGAGTAGGGTAACTTCAGAAAGAGGGGAATAGCATGCGGGGTCCCTCGCAAATGAGGTATGTGCAGTACATTATTTTCTGGGAATGGAATTGACTAAGAAAATACTGCTGTTACCCATATGATGTAAGTACAGCCTTAAATGCAGTAGTAGCGACTGGTATCAGGCTGATAAATGTATGCGCAGTTGAGTTATTTTCTAGGGACTAGAATTTGACTGAGAAAATACTGTTAATACTGAAATAATGTTTAAGCCTTATCTGCAGTGGAAGCGACTGGTAGCAGGCTTAGTGATAACTTTACATGACATTGAAAAATGTTGTTTTTAAAACGTTTACTGGCATGTTATTCGTTTTGTGAGGTACTTTGGTGATAAATCTTTTGGGCATGATTTTTTTCCACATGGCTAACGTATTTTTCTGCATAGAAACCGTTATATCAGGTCTCCCACTGTTGTAATATGAGTGGGAGGGACCTTGTTTTAGCGCCTTGTTGCGCAGTTAAAATTCTAGCACAGTCTTTGTTTCTTCCTTCTTGATCCAGGACGTCTCTAGAGAGCTCAGGGGTCTGCAAAATTCGTTTTTGAGGGAGGTAATCAGTCACAGCAGATCTGTGACAGTGTGTTTGACTGTGATTAAAGCGTTAATTCTTATTTTGATATCCGTTGTTGGGTATTGAGGGGTTAATCATCCTTTTGCTAATGGGTGCAATCCTCTGCTAATTAATACACTATAACTGAATTAGTTTTCTTTGATAATTCAACTGTGTTTTTAAAAGCGCTGCAGCGTTTTTTATAATTGCTTGTAAACTTATTGAGAGTGATTTCCAAGCTTGCTAGCTTCATTGCTAAGTCTGTTTAAACATGTCTGATACAGAGGAATCTGCTTGTTCATTGTGTTCAAAAGCCGATGTGGAGCCCAATAGAAATATGTGTACCAATTGTATTGATGACTGCTTGGAAATTGAACGCTTGATTCTATCAAAGCGTGGGTTTTCGGATTCAGTTATTGATACATTAATACAGGCTCGGAAACCTGTTACCAGAAAAATTTACCATAAGATATGGCGTAAATATTTATATTGGTGTGAATCCAAGAGTTACTCATGGAGTAAGGTTAGGATTCCTAGGATATTGTCCTTTCTACAAGAGGGTTCACTAAAGGGACAGATTTCTGCTCTGTCTATTCTTTTACACAAGCGTCTGACAGAGAATCCAGACGTCCAGGCTTTTTGTCAGGCTTTGGCTAGAATTAAACCTGTATTTAAAACTGTTGCTCCTCCTTGGAGCTTAAACTTGGTTCTTAAAGTTCTGCAGGGTGTTCCGTTTGAACCCCTTCATTCCATTGATATTAAACTTTTATCTTGGAAAGTTCTGTTTTTGATGGCTATTTCCTCGGCTCGAAGAGTCTCTGAGTTATCTGCCTTACATTGTGATTCCCCTTATCTGATCTTTCATTCAGACAAGGTAGTCCTGCGTACTAAACCTGGGTTTTTACCTAAGGTTGTTTCTAACAGGAATATCAATCAAGAGATTGTTGTTCCATCATTATGTCCTAATCCTTCTTCAAAGAAGGAACGTCTTTTGCATAATCTAGACGTAGTCCGTGCTCTGAAGTTCTACTTACAGGCAACTAAAGATTTTCGGCAAACTTCTTCTCTGTTTGTCGTTTACTCTGGACAGAGGAGAGGTCAAAAGGCTTCGGCTACCTCTCTCTCTTTTTGGCTTCGTAGCATAATACGTTTAGCCTATGAGACTGCTGGACAGCAGCCTCCTGAACGAATTACAGCTCATTCCACTAGAGCTGTGGCTTCCACCTGGGCCTTTAAGAATGAGGCCTCTGTTGAACAGATTTGCAAGGCTGCAACTTGGTCTTCACTTCATACTTTTTCCAAATTTTACAAATTTGACACTTTTGCTTCTTCGTAGGCTGTTTTTGGGAGAAAGGTTCTACAGGCAGTGGTTCCTTCTGTTTAATGTTCCTGCCTTGTCCCTCCCATCATCCGTGTACTTTAGCTTTGGTATTGGTATCCCATAAGTAATGGATGACCCGTGGACTGAACACACTTAACAAGAGAAAACATAATTTATGCTTACCTGATAAATTTATTTCTCTTGTAGTGTGTTCAGTCCACGGCCCGCCCTGTCTTTTTTGAGGCAGGTTCTAAATTTTAAATTATAACTCCAGTCACCACTGCACCCTATAGTTTCTCCTTTCTCGTCTTGTTTCGGTCGAATGACTGGATATGACATGTGAGGGGAGGAGCTATATAGCAGCTCTGCTTGGGTGATCCTCTTGCAACTTCCTGTTGGGAAGGAGAATATATCCCATAAGTAATGGATGTGTGTGTATATATGTATATATGTGTGTGTGTGTGTATATATATATATACAAAATTTCAAAGTGCTGAAATGTGTTAATGAATTTTAATCATGGGAAGCACTTGCAGAATGTATGTGTGTGTGTGTGTGCTAAAAGGTCAAAGTGCTCAAATGTATTAATGCACCTTATAATTGTACTATTGCTAGCATAATGTCCGCTTCAGAGCAGCAATGCACTACTGGGAGCTAGCTGAACATACATATATATGTGCAGCCACCAATCTTCATCTAGCTCCCTGTAATGCATTGTTACTCCTGGCCCTTACTAGGCATCTTTTTCCGCAAAGGTTAACATTGCATGCTCTGGATGAAGCATTCAAGTTTGATTTTTTATTTTCATATCCCTTTAATGCCCATATCTAGGTGAATCCTTCATTATTCCATTAGTAGTTGAGAATTCAATGTCTCCGTATTGTTGATGGTCTATACAATGACACTTAAAGGGACCGTAAAGTCAAAATTTAAACTTAAATTGATTTGATTTATTATGATGTTTTAAAGTGACCATCAACACTAGAATTTTTGTTATTTAAAAAGATAGATAATCCCTTTATTACCCCATTCCCCAGTTTTGCATAACCAACACAGTTATATTTCACTTTTTACCTCTGTGATTACCTTGTATCTAAGCCTCTGCAAACTTCCCCCTTATTTCAGTTCATTAGACAGACTTGCATGTTAGCCAAGCAGTGCTCACGTGTGTTTTCTATGTGAAACACATGAACTAATGCCCTCTAGTGGTGAAAAACTGTCTAAATGCTTTCAGATTAGAGGCGGCCTTCAAGGTCTAACAAATTAGCATATGAACCTCATAGGTTTAGCTTTCAACTAAGAATACCAAAAGAACAAAGCAAAATTGGTGATAAAAGTAAATTTGAAAGTTGTTTAAAATTACATGTCCTTTTGGACTTGACTGTCCCTTTAAGCAACTTTCCAGTTTACGTCTATTACCAATCTTGCTTTGTTCCCTTGTGTGTCTTGAGCAGTCTATGGCAATAGTGTTTTCAACTACGTATAACATCACTATAAACATTGTTGCTAACACTGCTACGAGAAGGCTAAAGACATGTGCATGCTCCTGTGCTCAACTAGCAATACTCTTTTTAACAATGGATACCAAGAGAACTAAGCAAAATTGAAAGTTGTTTAAAATGTCATGTTCTATCCAGTCAATTTAAAGTCAAGATTTAAACTTTCATGATTCAGCTAGATCATGCAGTTTTTAATCAACTTTCCAGTTTACTTTTTATCAAATTTGCCTCATTCTTTCTGTATCCTTTTGTTAAAGAGTGGCTTATGAGCAGCAATGATCTACTGGTAGCTAGCTGAACACATCTGGTGAACCAATGATAAGGTATATGGGTGCAGCCACCAATAACCAGCTAGCTTCCAGAAGTACATTGTGGCTCCTACCTAGGTATTTTATTTAAAGGGACATAATACCTATTTGCTAAATCACTTGAGTGATGGAGCATAACTGTGAAAAGCTGACAAGAAAATAACTTCGCTATGAAAAAAGGAAAGGAAGACATTTTACTTAAAAATGTTATCAACTTACAATAGTAAGTGCTCTGTGATCAGTTATCTTTCAGTTACAGTCAGCTGCAAGTTGGGAAAAAAAAGCATAGCGGCAAATAGTATTTCAGTTCTGATGTTACACTTTGCTTTACTGTTCCCATGAGATTTCACAGCAAATTTCCTTAAACTGAATAGGGAAATAACATGAATGTGCTGCACATGCCAGATGCACGCTCTCTTGCAAGTCCTGGGTCTAGCATCCTGATTGGCTGCTTAAAGTTCCTTTACAGTGGTATGTGACTTCTGAGGAAATTTTGAGGTTTAATATCTTTTTTACATAGATTTGTTCAGCTGATATTTGCTAGTCAGCTTTTTACAGCTATGCTGCATCACATTAAAATGATTCAACATTTGGGTATCGTCCTTTTAAACTTCAAATGTAATAACTTAAGTAAATTGGAAAACTGTTTAAAATAACATGCTCTATCTAAATCATGAAAGAAACAATTTGGGTTTCATTTCCTTTTAAGTTTCAGTTTGAAATTTTGTCCCTTTAAGTGTTTGCTTTAATTTTCTTTCCAAAGAACATTTGTTGTTACAATTTCTGCCTCACATAGTTTAAAAAAATATCTATCAGATAAGCAGTTAAATGGACAGTCGAGTCCACAAAAACGTTCATGATTTAAATAGGGAATGTCATTTTAAACAACTTTCCAATTTACTTTCCATCTTAATATGAAAAGAGTCCACAGCTGCATTCCTTACTTGTGGGAAATACTGAACCTGGCCACCAGGAGGAGGCAAAGACACCTCAGCCAAAGGCTTAAATACCTCCCCCACTTCCTCATAACCCCAGTCATTCTTTGCCTTTCGTCACAGGAGGTTGGCAGAGAAGTGTTAGAAGATTTCTGAGTAGTCTCTTATGGAGGGTAGTACTCTTCGCGATGGGACTGGAGTTTTAAGTAGTCCTGTCAGCCTCTCAGTGAGAGCATGGATGAAGGTTAGAGTCCGGAGATGCAGGGAGAGTCTTTCTGCGAAACCATCCCGACTAATATTAACAGCTCCATAGGCAACCAGCGTTGACGAGTTTCGCTGCCTGCTTTTTTCACTCAAGTCAATGTCAGAAACGATGCTACTATCTGTCACACTTGAAGGGCCGTGTTCCTGTTCCACGGTGTAGATTCTGGTAAGATCATTTCATATTTTATACATGTATCATAACGCAAGAAGAAAGGGTCACAGTGTGACTCCTTTTTTCTCTGTAGAATCAAGGACTAATATCTCCTTAGGGGGATTATTGAACATGGGGGAATAATCTTATATGTTTGTTTGATTTTATGCTGCTTTTTATGGAATATACAGGTTTCACTTTCACTTTGAGAGCCATGCAGCTTACAAGCTTGGCGCGCTTTCTCATAGCAGGGACGGTCCTGCATTGTGCACCATGTAAATTCATTCCCTTTTTCCTGACCGGGTGTCTATCAGAGAGGAGTCATAAATCTCTGTACTGTCTGGGTCATAGGAGGTGGTGAATGTCCCAGCCATTCGAGTATAAGGGTGCCGTTTTTTTTAATAAAATTTACAATGCTCAGAAGGCTTGGCCTCTGATGGGTTCGTCCCAGCTAATCAGATTCCAATCAAGCAATATATCCTTCGTGGCTTACATCAACCATCAGGGGGGAACGAGAAGCTCCCTAGTGTTGAGGGAAGTATCTCGGGATTCTGGTGTGAGGGAGACCCGCATTTGTTTGCTGTCAGTGATCCACATTCCGGGTGTGGACAACTGGGAAGCGGATTTCCTCAGCAGACAATCCTTCCTCCGGGAGAATGGTCTCTCCATCCCGAGTGTTTGCAGAGATTTGCAAGAGGAAGAGCTTATAACGTCTCAATACCAAGCTACCCAGATAGGGGTCGCGGTACAGGGATCCTCAGGCGGAGCTTACCGATACATTAGCGGTGCCTTAGAGGTTCAATCTGATTTATCCTTTCCGACTGTTACCACTACTTCCTAGTGTAGTGGCTCGAGTCAAGCAGGCTTCAGTGATACTGACTGCTCCGTCTTGGCCACAAAGAATATGGTTCGCGAAACTAGTGGGGATGTCATCATCTCCTCCGTGGAAGTTGCCTTGTCGCAGGGATCTGCTGATCAAGGTCTCTTTGTTCATCAATGTCTAGATTCTCTGAGGCTGACTGCGTGGAGATTGAACGCTCCTCCTTGGAGTTTAAATCTTGTCCTTAAGGTTTTGCAACGGGCTCCGTTGGAGCCTATGCATGAAGTGGACATTAAATTGTTGTCTTGGAAGGTTCCTTTTCTACTGGCTGTTGCTTCTGCGCGCAGAGTATCTGTGATTGCTGCCTTGCAATGCGTCCATCATTATCTGGTTTTTCTTCTGTTAAGTGTGATCAGTCCACGGGTCATCATTACTTCTGGGATATTACTCCTCCCCAACAGGAAGTGCAAGAGGATTCACCCAGCAGAGCTGCATATAGCTCCTCCCCTCTACGTCACTCCCAGTCATTCTCTTGCACCCAACGACTAGATAGGATGTGTGAGAGGACTATGGTGATTATACTTAGTTTTATATCTTCAATCAAAAGTTTATTTTAAAATAGCACCGGAGTGTGTTATTACCTCTCTGGCAGAGTTTGAAGAAGAATCTACCAGAGTTTTGCTATGATTTTAGCCGGAGTAGTTAAGATCATATTGCTGTTCTCGGCCATCTGAGGAGTGAGGTAAACTTCAGATCAGGGGACAGCGGGCAGATGAATCTGCATAGAGGTATGTAGCAGTTTTTATTTTCTGACAATGGAATTGATGAGAAAATCCTGCCATACCGATATAATGTCATGTATGTATACTTTACACTTCAGTATTCTGGGGAATGGTACTTCACTAGAATTACACTGTAAGAAATACATAAAGCTGTTTAATAACTAGAGATTATGTTTAACGTTTTTGCTGGAATGTAAAATCGTTTTCATTTGCTGAGGTACTGTGTGAATAAATGTTTGGGCACTATTTTTCCACTTGGCAGTTGCTTAATCTGTTTTTCTGACAGTTTCTGTTCTCCCTCACTGCTGTGTGTGAGGGGGAGGGGCCGTTTTTTGGCGCTTTTACTATGCATCAAATATTTCAGTCAGCAACTCATTGTATTCCCTGCATGATCCGGTTCATCTCTACAGAGCTCAGGGGTCTTCAAAACTTATTTTGAGGGAGGTAATTTCTCTCAGCAGAGCTGTGAGAATTATAGTTTGACTGAGATAAAAAACGTTTATTCTGTAATTTGTTTCCTGCTTTCAGAATTTGTTATCTTTGCTAATGGGATTAAACCTTTGCTAAAGTTGTGTTGTTTACAAGGATTGAGGCTATAACTGTTTCAATTTATTAATTTTCAACTGTCATAGATCTTCTGTGCTTCTTAAAGGCACAGTACGTTTTAATATTATTCTAATTGAATTGTATTTCCAAGTTGCAAGTTTATTTGCTAGTGTGTTAAACATGTCTGATTCAGAGGATGATACCTGTGTCATTTGTTGCAATGCCAAAGTGGAGCCCAATAGAAATTTATGTACTAACTGTATTGATGCTACTTTAAATAAAAGTCAATCTGTACAAATTGAACAAATTTCACCAAACGAGGGGAGAGTTATGCCGACTAACTCGCCTCACGTGTCAGTACCTACATCTCCCGCTCAGAGGGAGGTGCGTGATATTGTAGCGCCGAGTACATCTGGGCGGCCATTACAAATCACATTACAGGATATGGCTACTGTTATGACTGAGGTTTTGGCTAAATTACCAGAACTAAGAGGTAAGCGTGATCACTCTGGGGTGAGAACAGAGTGCGCTGATAATATTAGGGCCATGTCAGACACTGCGTCACAGGTGGCAGAACATGAGGACGGAGAACTTCATTCTGTGGGTGACGGTTCTGATCCAAACAGACTGGATTCAGATATTTCAAATTTTAAATTTAAACTGGAAAACCTCCGTGTATTACTAGGGGAGGTGTTAGCGGCTCTGAATGATTGTAACACAGTTGCAATACCAGAGAAAATGTGTAGGTTGGATAAATATTTTGCGGTACCGACGAGTACTGAGGTTTTTCCTATACCTAAGAGACTTACTGAAATTGTTACTAAGGAGTGGGATAGACCCGGTGTGCCGTTCTCACCCCCTCCGATATTTAGAAAAATGTTTCCAATAGACGCCACCACAAGGGACTTATGGCAAACGGTCCCTAAGGTGGAGGGAGCAGTTTCTACCTTAGCTAAGCGTACCACTATCCCGGTGGAGGATAGCTGTGCTTTTTCAGATCCAATGGATAAAAAGTTAGAGGGTTACCTTAAGAAAATGTTTGTTCAACAAGGTTTTATATTGCAACCCCTTGCATGCATTGCGCCGATCACGGCTGCAGCGGCATTCTGGATTGAGTCTCTGGAAGAGAACATTGGTTCAGCTATTCTGGACGACATTACGGACAGGCTTAGGGTCCTTAAACTAGCTAATTCATTCATTTCGGAGGCCGTAGTACATCTTACTAAACTTACGGCGAAGAATTCAGGATTCGCCATTCAGGCACGCAGGGCGCTGTGGCTAAAATCCTGGTCAGCTGATGTTACTTCTAAGTCTAAATTGCTTAATATACCTTTCAAAGGGCAGACCTTATTCGGGCCCGGGTTGAAAGAGATTATCGCTGACATTACAGGAGGTAAAGGCCATGCCCTGCCTCAGGACAAAGCCAAAGCCAAGACTAGACAGTCTAATTTTCGTTCCTTTCGTATTTTCAAAGCAGGAGCAGCATCAACTTCCTCTGTACCAAAACAGGAAGGAGCTGTTGCTCGCTACAGACAAGGCTGGAAACCTAACCAGTCCTGGAACAAGGGCAAGCAGACTAGGAAACCTGCTGCTGCCCCTAAAACAGCATGAATTGAGGGCCCCCGATCCGGGATCGGATCTAGTGGGGGGCAGACTTTCTCTCTTCGCCCAGGCTTGGGCAAGAGATGTTCAGGATCCCTGGGCGCTAGAGATAATATCTCAGGGATACCTTCTGGACTTCAAATACTCTCCTCCAAGAGAGAGATTTCATCTGTCAAGATTGTCAACAATCCAGACAAAGAAAGAGGCGTTTCTACGCTGCGTACAAGAGCTCTTGTTAATGGGAGTAATCCATCCAGTTCCACGATCGGAACAGGGACAGGGGTTTTACTCAAATCTGTTTGTGGTTCCCAAAAAAGAGGGAACTTTCAGACCAATCCTGGACTTAAAGATCCTAAACAAATTCCTAAGAGTTCCATCGTTCAAGATGGAGACTATTCGGACAATTTTACCTATGATCCAAGAGGGTCAATACATGACCACTGTAGATTTAAAAGATGCTTACCTTCACATACCGATTCACAAAGATCATTATCGGTACCTAAGGTTTGCCTTCCTAGACAGGCATTACCAGTTTGTGGCTCTTCCATTCGGATTGGCTACAGCTCCAAGAATCTTCACAAAGGTTCTGGGTGCTCTTCTGGCGGTACTAAGACCGCGGGGAATCTCGGTAGCTCCATACCTAGACGACATTCTGATACAAGCTTCAAGCTTTCAAACTGCCAAGTCTCATACAGAGTTAGTGCTGGCATTTCTAAGGTCACATGGATGGAAGGTGAACGAAAAGTTCACTTGTTCCACTCACAAGAGTTCCCTTCCTGGGGACTCTTATAGATTCTGTAGAAATGAAGATTTACCTGACAGAGGACAGGCTAACAAGACTTCAAAGTGCTTGCCGCACCCTTCATTCCATTCAACACCCGTCAGTGGCTCAATGCATGGAGGTAATCGGCTTAATGGTAGCGGCAATGGACATAGTACCCTTTGCACGCTTACACCTCAGACCACTGCAACTGTGCATGCTAAGTCAGTGGAATGGGGATTACTCAGACTTATCCCCTTCTCTGAATCTGGATCAAGAGACCAGAAATTCTCTTCTATGGTGGCTTTCTCGGCCACATCCGTCCAGGGGGATGCCATTCAGCAGACCAGACTGGACAATTGTAACAACAGACGCCAGCCTTCTAGGTTGGGGTGCCGTCTGGAATTCTCTGAAGGCTCAGGGACAATGGAGTCAGGAGGAGAGTCTCCTGCCAATAAACATTCTGGAATTGAGAGCAGTTCTCAATGCCCTCCTGGCTTGGCCCCAGTTGACAACTCGGGGGTTCATCAGGTTTCAGTCGGACAACATCACGACTGTAGCTTACATCAACCATCAGGGAGGGACAAGAAGCTCCCTAGCTATGATGGAAGTATCAAAGATAATTTGCTGGGCAGAGTCTCACTCTTGCCACCTGTCAGCAATCCACATCCCGGGAGTGGAGAACTGGGAGGCGGATTTCTTAAGTCGTCAGACTTTTCATCCGGGGGAGTGGGAACTTCATCCGGAGGTCTTTGCCCAAATACTTCGACGTTGGGGCAAACCAGAGATAGATCTCATGGCGTCTCGACAGAACGCCAAGCTTCCTCGTTACGGGTCCAGATCCAGGGATCCAGGAGCAGTCCTGATAGATGCTCTGACAGCACCTTGGGACTTCAGGATGGCTTACGTGTTTCCACCCTTCCCGTTGCTTCCTCGATTGATTGCCAGAATCAAACAAGAGAGAGCATCAGTGATTCTAATAGCACCTGCGTGGCCACGCAGGACTTGGTATGCAGACCTGGTGGACATGTCATCCTGTCCACCTTGGTCTCTACCTCTGAAACAGGACCTTCTGATACAGGGTCCCTTCAAACATCAAAATCTAACTTCTCTGAAGCTGACTGCTTGGAAATTGAACGCTTGATTTTATCAAGACGTGGATTTTCTGAGTCAGTTATTGATACCTTAATACAGGCTAGGAAACCTGTTACCAGAAAGATTTACCATAAGATATGGCGTAAATACCTATATTGGTGTGAATCCAAAGGTTACTCTTGGAGTAAGGTTAGGATTCCTAGGATATTGTCTTTTTTCTACAAGAAGGTTTAGAAAAGGGTTTATCTGCTAGTTCATTAAAGGGACAGATCTCAGCTCTGTCCATTCTGTTACACAAACGTCTGTCAGAAGTTCCTGACGTCCAGGCTTTTTGTCAGGCTTTGGCCAGAATTAAGCCTGTGTTTAAAACTGTTGCTCCACCATGGAGTTTAAACCTTGTTCTTAATGTTTTACAGGGCGTTCCGTTTGAACCCCTTCATTCCATTGATATAAAGTTGTTATCTTGGAAAGTTCTATTTTTAATGGCTATTTCCTCGGCTCGAAGAGTCTCTGAATTATCAGCCTTACATTGTGATTCTCCTTATTTGATTTTTCATTCGGATAAGGTAGTCCTGCGTACTAAACCTGGGTTCTTACCTAAGGTAGTTACTAACAGGAATATCAATCAAGAGATTGTTGTTCCTTCTTTATGCCCAAATCCTTCTTCAAAGAAGGAACGTCTACTGCACAACCTGGATGTAGTCCGTGCTCTAAAATTTTACTTACAGGCAACTAAGGAATTTCGACAAACGTCTTCTCTGTTTGTCATTTACTTTTGGCTTCGTAGCATAATTCGTTTAGCTTATGAGACTGCTGGACAGCAGCCTCCTGAAAGAATTACAGCTCATTCTACTAGAGCTGTGGCTTCCACTTGGGCCTTCAAGAATGAGGCCTCTGTTGAACAGATTTGCAAGGCTGCAACTTGGTCTTCGCTTCATACTTTTTCCAAATTTTACAAATTTGACACTTTTGCTTCATCGGAGGCTATTTTTGGGAGAAAGGTTCTTCAGGCAGCGGTTCCTTCTGTATAAAGAGCCTGCCTATCCCTCCCGTCATCCGTGTACTTTTGCTTTGGTATTGGTATCCCAGAAGTAATGATGACCCGTGGACTGATCACACTTAACAGAAGAAAACATAATTTATGCTTACCTGATAAATTCCTTTCTTCTGTAGTGTGATCAGTCCACGGCCCGCCCTGTTTTTAAGGCAGGTAAATATTTTTTAATTTATACTCCAGTCACCACTTCACCCTTGGCTTTTCCTTTCTCGTTGGTCCTTGGTCGAATGACTGGGAGTGACGTAGAGGGGAGGAGCTATATGCAGCTCTGCTGGGTGAATCCTCTTGCACTTCCTGTTGGGGAGGAGTAATATCCCAGAAGTAATGATGACCCGTGGACTGATCACACTACAGAAGAAAGGAATTTATCAGGTAAGCATAAATTATGTTTTCATGCCGATAAGGCTGTTCTATGAACCAAGTTAGGTTTCTTCCTAAGATTGTATCAATTCGCAACATCAATCAAGAGATTGTGGTTCCTTTCTTATGTTCTAATCTTTCTTCGTCGAAGGAACGTTTACAAGGTGTTTCTGGGCTTCGGGCCACAAAGGAATTTAGACAAACCTCTTTCTCCGTTTGTTCTCTTTCCGGGAAGCGTAGGGGTCGGAGGGCCTCTTCAACTTCCTTATCTTTTTGTCTGAGGAGTGTCATCCGTTTAGCATAGAAATGGTGGGGCATAAGCCTCCTCTGAGGATTACGGCTCATTCTACGAGTGCAGTGGTTTCCTCTTCTATGGATCAGATTTGTAAGGCGGCTATCTGGTTCTCCTTAAATACTTTTTCCAAAATTTTACAAGTTTGATGTTTTTACTTCTGCTGAAGCAGCCTTCAGGAGAAGGGTTTTGCAGGCTGTGGTGCTCTCAGATTAGGGTCCGCCTCTCTCTTTTTTTTCCCTCCCGTTAGCATTCCGTTTTACTCTAGAGCTTGGGTATATGTTTCCCACATGTAAGGAATGCAGCTGTGGACTCTTCCCATATTAAGATGGAAAACATGAATTATGCTTACCTGATAATTTCATTTCCATCTGTATGGGAAGAGTCCACAGCTCCCGCCCGTGTTCTCTGATGGGCGGCCCTAAATTTGACATTTTTTCTTCTGGCACCTTTTTCACCCTGATATTTCTCCTACTGTTCTTTGTTCCCCTTCGAGAGAATGACTGGGGTTATGAGGAAGTGGTGGAGGTATTTAAGCCTTTGGCTGGGGTGTCTTTGCCTCCTCCTGGTGGCCAGGTTCAGTATTTCCCACAAGTAAGGAATGCAGCTGTGGACTCTTCCCATACAGATAGAAATGAAATTATCAGGTAAGCATAATTTTATGTTTTTATCACCAATTTTACTTTGTTCTTTTGGTATTCCTAGTTGAAAGATAATTCTAGGAGGTTCATATGCTAATTTCTTAGATCTTGAAGACTGCCTCTAATCTGAATGCATTTTCACCACTAGAGGGCATAGTTCATGTTTTTTATATAGATAACATTGAGCTGATGCACGTGAAGTTACCCTGGAGTGAGCACTGATTGACTAAAATGCAAGTCTGTCAAAAGAACTGAAATAAGGGGGCAGTTTGCAGAGGCTTAGATACATGGTAATCGTAGAGCTAAAAAGTGTATTTCTTTAACAGTTTTGGTTATGCAAAACTGGGGAATGGGTAATAAAGGGATTCTTTCTTTTTAAACAACAAAAATTCTGGTGTTGACTGTCCCTTTAAATGACTTGCTGTAGATGTCATTTAAACCGTTAAGGGATAGAAAGGTCAAATTTAAAATAGAAGCATTATTGCAATATACTTCCATTAGCAAACATGCTACTAGTACACGTTATTACTGTTTTTCAGTGGCATACTTGCATATCCTGTGAGGCGCGTGCACCAGTATTTAAACACCATGGCTGCTCAGGAAGCTGGCAGTGGTGTGTGTTGCTTCTGTAAATACGTAGGTGTGGTGTTTAAATACTGATGCACATACGTTTTTAGTAGAAGCATTTTTGCTAATAGAATCATATTCCAAAAATACTTCTATTTCAAATTGGAATACACCCATGCATAATTTAATTTTGACTTTTTTTTTTTTTTTTAATCCTTTTTAACTTTACTTTTTGTTTTAATAGAACATCCTGAAATGGGGATTAACCGACTGTACAGGCACAAATGTACTATATCAGCCATAGAGTTTTAAAACAAAGCGTAGGTTACAAATCTATAAACATTTCTGTCACATATACTGCTATCTATAAGTAAACAAACCCCTCCACAATTCAAGTGTTGAAAATCATAAAGCTTTCATATCTCATTTAAAAGAAGAAATAGGTTAAAATTGCCTTTTACTATGTAATTATAGTTATTAATAGGGCACATTCCACAAGCCTTTATCATATACAATTCCATATAATTTCCTGCAATAAAATGATTTGCTTTGATCGACTGTTGCATCAAACACAACTTGCTCTACTACACGTTTTTATATTAAGTCTACAGTCTTTATTCACTAGGTAAGAATAATGTTATTTAAATTGTCACCAGCTGGTGCTATTTAATATAAATGATATAATCCTGATAATAATTTAATTGAAATACCAGAGCCTGATACGTACAGCTGCTTAGCTACATTATAAGATTATCAGAGAATATACTAATCCTTATAGGATAACATTTTTGAAATTAGGCAAATATGTGTACACAATGCAGTAGTGATGCACCGAAATGGAAATTCTGGACCGAAACCGAATCCGAAAATCCGGGATGCACTTGGCCGAAAACCGAAACTGATACCGAAAATGTAGTTTTTCAAATTAATTTTTTTTAGTTTTTTTTTTGCATAATTAGAGCCAATAAAAAAATCCCACACTTTTATTGAAAGTAACACACTAAAATTGGACAAAAATATCTTAAAACAATAATATGCTACACAATAATTTTACCAAGAAAAAAAAAACTAGGCAAACAATAATGCCATTTTCGGCCAAAATGTTTCTGCGACCAAAATTTTGGTGCATCCCTACTTAAAACAATTATAAATATCAATATACTGTATTATTCTTCATTTAGTTCTATGTAACAGAATCATATTTAACAGTTTTTTTTTACTAATTATCCAAATAAAGTATAGTCCTAGAAAACTCATTATATGCAGAACAGAAAGTCAAGTAATAAACTTAAACAGCAGCTCTAGGCTAGCATCAAATTTGAAACATGCTACACAATAATTTTACCGAAAATAACAGGCTAAAAAAACGAAAACCGAAATAGCCAAAAATGCCATTTTCGGCCGAAACTTTCTGCGGCCGAAATTTCGGTGCATCCCTACAATGCAGTCATAGCTTAAGTCTGAATAAGCACTCTGTTTGAAATGCCATTTTTATAAATGGTTATAACTCCTCAGTGGTGTTGGTGGCTGACAAATTTTAGCTAAATTTACTCAAACCTTTTGAGTAATTTCCCCTCTAATTTAAAATGGCCTTTTGCATATAGCCATATGAGAATTTTTAGACACCACTGCAGCCAAACTTACTGCAGAAATTGTCATGGCATAATGATGGACCTCATATGGTATATTCCTCCATCTGGCTTCTCATGATTGATAATTAAAGGGACACTAAACCCAAAATGTTTCTTTCGTGATTCAGATAGAGCATGCAATTTTAAGCAACTTTCTAATTTACTCCCATTATTATTTCTCTTGTAAGGTGTATCCAGTCCACGGATCATCCATTACTTGTGGGATATTCTCATTCCCAACAGGAAGTTGCAAGAGGACACCCACAGCAGAGCTGTCTATATAGCTCCTCCCCTAACTGCCATACCCAGTCATTCTCTTGCAACTCTCAACAAACATGGAGGTAGTAAGAGAGAAGTGGTGAAATGTAGCTGTTATTTTACTTCAATCAAAAGTTTATTATTTTTAAATGGTACCGGAGTTGTACTATTTTGTTCCAGGCAGAAAAATAGAAGAATCTGCCTGTGATTTCTATGATCTTAGCAGGTTGTAACTAAGATCCATTGCTGTTCTCACACATGACTGAAGAGAGAGATAACTTAAGCGGGGGAATGGCGTGCAGGTTATCCTGCTATGAGGTATGTGCAGTTAAGATTTTTCTAGAAGATGTGAAATGCTAGAAAATGCTGCTGATGCCAAATTTATGTAAGGTAAGCCTGAATACAGTGATTTAATAGAGACTGGTATCATGCTTACTTTCTGAGGTAATACTCTTTTATATTTACAATATAAAACGTTTGCTGGCATGTTTAAACGTTTTTATATATACTTTGGTGATAAAACTTTATTGGGGCCTAGTTTTTTTCCACATGGCTGGCTTAAATTTGCCTAGAAACAGTTTCCTGAGGCTTTCCACTGTTACTATGAGTGGGAGGGGCCTATTTTAGACATCCAGCTTCCTCCAAGGGTCCCCTGAATGCTATAGGACATCTCTAAAGGGCTCTTAGGCTTTCCAAAATAGTTTGTTGGGGAAGGTAGGCCCACAGCAAGGCTGTGGCAGTTTGGTGTGACTGTTAAAAAAACGTCTATCGTTTTTTTGATCCGTTTTTTGAACTAAGGGGTTAATCATCCATTTGCAAGTGGGTGCAATGCTCTGTTAGCTTATTATACACACTGTAAAAATTTAGTTTGATTTACTGCCTTTTTTCACTGTTTTTCAAATTCTGACAAAATTTGTTTCTCTTAAAGGCACAGTACCGTTTATTATATTTGCTTGTTAACTTGATTTAAAGAGTTTTCCAAGCTTGCTAGTCTCATTGCTAGTCTGTATAAACATGTCTGACATAGAGGAAACTCCTTGTTCATTATGTTTAAAAGCCATTGTGGAGCCCCCTCTTAGAATGTGTACCAAATGTACTGATTTCACTTTAAGCAATAAAGATCATATTCTGTCTTTAAAAAATTTATCACCAGAGGAATCTGACGAGGGGGAAGTTATGCCGACTAACTTTCCCCACGTGTCAGATCCTTTGACTCCCGCTCAAGGGACTCACGCTCAAATGGCGCCAAGTACATCCAGGGCGCCCATAGCGTTTAATTTACAAGACATGGCGGCAGTTATGGATAATACACTGTCAGCGGTTTTTAGCCAGACTACCTGAATTTAGAGGAAAGCGAGATAGCTCTGGAGTTAGACGAAATACAGAGCATATTGACCCTTTAAGACCTATGTCTGATAATGCCTCACAATCTGCAGAAGCTGAAGAAGGAGAGCTTCTTTCTGTGGGTGATGCTTCTGACTCAGGGAAGATGATGCAACCTGATTCTGATATTTCTACATTTAAATTTAAGCTTGAACACCTCCGCGTGTTACTCAGGGAGGTTTTAGCTGCTCTAAATGACTGTGATACAATTGCAGTGCCAGAGAAATTGTGTAGACTGGATAAATACTATGCAGTGCCGGTGTGTACTGATGTTTTTCCAATACCTAAAAGGTTTACAGAAATTATTACTAAGGAATGGGATAGACCAGGTGTGCCGTTCTCTCCCCCTCCTATTTTTAGAAAAACGTTTCCAATAGATGCCACCACACGGGACTTATGGCAGACAGTTTCTAAGGTGGAGGGAGCAGTTTCTACTCTAGCAAAGCATACTACTATCCCTGTCGAGGACAGTTGTGCTTTCTTAGATCCAATGGATAAAAAGTTAGAGGGTTACCTTAAGAAAATGTTTATTCAACAAGGTTTTATCCTACAGCCCCTTGCATGCATTGCTCCTGCCACTGCTGCTGCGGCGTTCTGGTTTGAGTCTCTGGAAGAGGCTTTACAGGTAGCGACTGCATTGGATGACATACTTGACAAGCTTAGAGCACTTAAGCTAGCCAATTCTTTTGTTTCTGATGCCATTGTTCATTTGACTAAACTAACGGCTAAGAATTCTGGTTTTGCTATCCAGGCGCGCAGAGCGCTATGGCTTAAATCATGGTCAGCTGACGTTACTTCAAAGTCGAAGCTGCTTAACATTCCCTTTAAGGGGCAGACCCTATTCGGGCCTGGTTTGAAGGAGATTATTGCTGATATCACTGGAGGAAAAGGTCATGCCCTTCCTCAGGATAGGTCCAAATCAAGGGCCAAACAGTCTAATTTTCGTGCCTTTCGAAACTTCAAGGCAAGTGCGGCATCAACTTCCTATAATGCAAAACAAGAGGGAACTTTTGCTCTGTCCAAGACAGTCTGGATACCTAACCAGACCTGGAACAAGGGTAAGCAGGCCAAAAAGCCTGCTGCTGCCTTTAAGACAGCATGAAGGAACGGATCTAGTAGGGGGGCAGACTTTCGCTCTTCGCCCAGGCGTGGGCAAGAGATGTCCAGGATCCCTGGGCGTTGGAAATTATATCCCAGGGATATCTTTTGGACTTAGAGGCTTCCCCCCCAAAAGGGAGATTTCACCTTTCACAATTATCTGCAAACCAGATAAAGAGAGAGGCATTCTTACACTGTGTACAAGACCTCCTAGTTATGGGAGTGATCCATCCTGTTCCAAAGGAGGAACAGGGACAGGGATTTTACTCAAATCTTTTTGTAGTTCCCAAAAAAGAGGGAACCTTCAGACCAATTTTGGATCTAAAGATCTTAAACAAATTCCTCAGAGTTCCATCATTCAAGATGGAGACTATTCGTACCATCCTACCTATGATCCAGGAGGGTCAATACATGACTACAGTGGATTTAAAGGATGCTTATCTTCACATTCCGATACACAAAGATCATCGGTTTCTCAGGTTTGCCTTCCTAGACAGGCATTACCAGTTTGTAGCTCTTCTCTTTGGGTTAGCTACAGCCCCAAGAATTTTTACGAAGGTTCTGGGGTCGCTTCTGGCGGTCCTAAGGCCGCGGGGCATAGCAGTGGCCCCTTATTTAGACGACATCCTGATTCAGGCGTCAAACTTCCAAATTGCCAAGTCTCATACGGACATAGTGTTGGCATTTCTGAGGTCGCATGGGTGGAAGGTGAACGAGGAAAAGAGTTCTCTATCCCCCCTTACAAGAGTTTCCTTCCTAGGGACTCTGATAGATTCTGTAGAAATGAAAATTTACCTGACTGAGTCCAGGTTATCAAAACTTCTAAATTCCTGCCGTGTTCTTTATTCCATTCCTCGCCCTTCGGTGGCTCAGTGCATGGAAGTAATCGGCTTAATGGTAGCGGCAATGGACATAGTGCCGTTTGCACGCCTACATCTCAGACCGCTGCAACTCTGCATGCTCAGTCAGTGGAATGGGGATTACACAGATTTGTCCCCTCTACCAAATCTGGATCAAGAGACCAGGGATTCTCTTCTCTGGTGGCTATCTCGGGTCCATCTGTCCAAAGGTATGACCTTTCGCAGGCCAGATTGGACAATTAGTAACGACAGATGCCAGCCTTCTAGGTTGGGGTGCAGTCTGGAACTCCCTGAAGGCTCAGGGATCGTGGACTCAGGAGGAGTCACTCTTTCCAATAAATAAACATTCTGGAACTAAGAGCGATATCCAATGCTCTTCAGGCTTGGCCTCATCTAGCGACAATGAGGTTCATCAGATTTCAGTCGGACAACATCACGACTGTGGCTTACATCAACCATAAAGGGGGAACAAGGAGTTCCCTAGCGATGTTGGAAGTCTCAAAGATAATTCGCTGGGCAGAGATTCACTCTTGCCACCTATCAGCTATCCATATCCCAGGTGTAGAGAACTGGGAGGCGGATTTTCTAAGTCGACAGACTTTTCATCCGGGGGAGTGGGAACTCCATCCGGAGGTGTTTGCACAATTGGTTCATCATTGGGGCGAACCAGAACTGGATCTCATGGCGTCTCGCCAGAACGCCAAGCTTCCTTGTTACGGTTCCAGGTCCAGGGACCCCAAGGCAATGCTGATAGATGCTCTAGCAGCGCCTTGGTCCTTAAACCTGGCTTATGTGTTTACACCGTTTCCTCTGCTCCCTCGTCTGATTGCCAAAATCACGCAGGAGAGAGCATCAGTGATCTTGATAGCGCCTGCGTGGCCACGCAGGACTTGGTATGCAGATCTGGTGGACATGTCATCCTTTCCACCATGGACTCTGCCGCTGAGACAGGACCTTCTACTTCAAGGTCCTTTCAACCATCCAAATCTAATTTCTCTGAGGCTGACTGCCTGGAGATTGAACGCTTGATTTTATCAAAGCGTGGTTTCTCCGAGTCAGTCATTGATACCTTAATTCAGGCACGAAAGCCTGTCACCAGGAAAATCTATCATAAGATATGGCGTAAATATCTTTATTGGTGTGAATCCAAGGGCTACTCATGGAGTAAGGTCAGGATTCCCAGGATATTATCTTTTCTCCAAGAAGGATTGGAGAAAGGATTGTCAGCTAGTTCCTTAAATGGACAGATTTCTGCGCTATCTATTCTTTTGCACAAGCGTCTGGCGGATGTCCCAGACGTTCAGGCATTTTGTCAGGCTTTAGTTAGAATCAAGCCTGTGTTTAAACCTGTTGCTCCACCTTGGAGCTTAAATTTGGTTCTTAAAGTTCTTCAGGGGGTTCCGTTTGAACCTCTTCATTCCATAGATTTCAAACTTTTATCTTGGAAAGTTCTTTTTTTGATAGCTATTTCCTCGGCTCGTAGAGTTTCCGAGTTATCTGCCTTACAATGTGATTCTCCTTATCTGATCTTCCATGCAGATAAGGTAGTCCTGCGTACCAAACCTAAGGTGGTATCTAATAAGAATATCAATCAAGAGATTGTTGTTCCGTCTTTGTGTCCTAATCCTTCTTCAAAGAAGGAACGTCTATTACACAATCTGGACGTGGTTCGTGCTTTAAAGTTTTACTTACAAGCTACTAAAGATTTTCGTCAAACATCTGCTTTGTTTGTTGTCTACTCTGGACAGAGGAGAGGTCAAAATGCTTCGGCATCCTCTCTTTCTTTTTGGCTAAAAAGCATAATCCGCTTAGCCTATGAGACTGCTGGCCAGCAGCCTCCAGAAAGGATTACAGCTCATTCTACTAGAGCTGTGGCTTCCACATGGGCCTTTAAAAATGAGGCTTCTGTTGACCAGATTTGCAAGGCGGCGACTTGGTCTTCGCTTCATACTTTTTCAAAATTCTACAAATGTGATACTTTTGCTTCTTCGGAGGCTATTTTTGGGAGGAAGGTTTTACAGGCAGTGGTACCTTCCGTTTAAGTACCTGCCTTGTCCCTCCCTTCATCCGTGTACTTTAGCTTTGGTATTGGTATCCCATAAGTAATGGATGATCCGTGGACTGGATACACCTTACAAGAGAAAACATAATTTATGCTTACCTGATAAATTTATTTCTCTTGTGGTGTATCCAGTCCACGGCCCACCCTGTTATTTTAAGGCAGTATTTTTTAATTTTAAACTACAGTCACCACTGCACCCTATGGTTTCTCCTTTCTCTGTTTGTTTTCGGTCGAATGACTGGATATGGCAGTTAGGGGAGGAGCTATATAGACAGCGCTGCTGTGGGTGTCCTCTTGCAACTTCCTGTTGGGAATGAGAATATCCCACAATTAATGGATGATCCGTGGACTGGATACACCACAAAAGAAATAAATTTATCAGGTAAGCATAAATTTATGTTTTTTATTTTTTCGTTCTCTTGCTATCTTTATTTGAAAAAAGAAGGCATCTAAGCTAAGGAGCCAGGCAATTTTTTGTTCAGAACCCTGGACAGCATTTGTTTATTGGTGGGTGAATTTATCCACCAATCTACAAGAACAACCCAGGTTGTTCACCAAAAATGGGCTGGCATCTAAACTTACATTCTTGCTTTTCAAATAAAGATACCAAGAGAATGAAGAAAATTTGATAATAGGAGTAAATTAGAAAGTTGTTAAAAATTGCATGCTCTATCTGAATCACAAACGAAAACTTTGGGTTCAGTGTCCCTTTTAAATGTTATGGCAAAATTTAATGTTACTTTTATGATTTCAGAATGGAAATGGCCAATTAGACTTTTAAGCTAAAATCTAGTTTGCTTTGAGAGAGGACAAGGGAAATTGGTTTAAAGGGACAGTCTACTTCAGAATGTTTGTTTAAAAAGATAGATAAATCCTTTAAAACCCATTCCCAAGTGTTGCACAGCCAACGCTGTTATATTAATATACTTTTTACCTGTGTGATTACCTTGTAGCTAAGCCTCTGCAGACCGCGCCCCGTTATTTCAGTTCTTTTAACAGACTTGCATTTTAGGCAATCAGTGATGACTCCTAGGTAACTCCACGGGAGTGAGTGCAATGTTATCTATATGGCACACATGAACTAATGCCCTCTAGCTGTGAAAATTGTCAAAATGCATTCAGCTAAGAGGCGTCCTTCAAGGGCTAAAAAATATTAGCCTATGTAGGTTTAGCTTTCAACAAAGAATACCAAGAGAACAAAGCAAATTTAATGATAAAAATTAATTGGAAAGTTGTTTAAAACTGCATGCCCTATCTGAATTGTGAAAGTTTAATTTTGACTAGACTGGCCCTTTAATATGAAGATTTCTAGCAACTGAGCTTGCTATGTTTAGAGAAGGCAGTGTTCACGTAAAAAAAACTAAAGAAAGCCATGTTTTATAGTGAACTCAAGCAAAAACGATGCCAAACCAAGGGGCTTACCTCCCATATCAATACCCAGAATACTGACTGCAAGTGGGAAGGAAGTATGCGTATACATTTTGTGAAGCAATTTCATGTGTGGAGGGGTGTGTGTGAGGCGATATCATGTGTGGGGGTGTGTATGTGTGGAGGTGTGTGAGGCGATATCATGTGTGGAGGTGTGTGAGGCGATATCATGTGTGGAGGTGTGTGTGTGAGGCGATATCATGTGTGGAGGTGTGTGTGTGTGAGGCGATATCATGTGTGGAGGTGTGTGTGTGTGAGGCAATATCATGTGTGGAGGTGTGTGTGTGTGAGGCAATATCATGTGTGGAGGTGTGTGTGTGTGAGGCAATATCATGTGTGGAGGTGTGTGTGTGTGAGGCAATATCATGTGTGGAGGTGTGTGTGTGTGAGGCAATATCATGTGTGGAGGTGTGTGTGTGTGAGGCAATATCATGTGTGGAGGTGTGTGTGTGTGAGGCAATATCATGTGTGGAGGTGTGTGTGTGTGAGGCAATATCATGTGTGGAAGTGTGTGTGTGAGAGGCAATATCATGTGTGGAGGTGTGTGTGTGAGGCGGTGTGTGTGTGAGGCGATATCATGTGTGGAGGTGTGTGTGTGTGTGAGGCGATATCATGTGTGAAGGTGTGTGTGAGGCAATATCATGTGTGGAGGGGTGTGTGTGAGGCGATATCATGTGTGTGAGGCGATATCATGTGTGTGGGTGTGTGAGGCAATATCATGTGTGGAGGTGTGTGTGTGAGGCGATATCATGTGTGGAGGTGTGTGTGTGTGAGGCGATATCATGTGTGGAGGTGTGTGTGTGTGTGAGGCGATATCATGTGTGGAGGTGTGTGTGTGTGAGGCGATATCATGTGTGGAGGTGTGTGTGTGTGAGGCGATATCATGTGTGGAGGTGTGTGTGTGTGTGAGGCGATATCATGTGTGGAGGTGTGTGTGTGTGTGAGGCAATATCATGTGTGGAGGTGTGTGTGTGTGAGGCAATATCATGTGTGGAGGTGTGTGTGTGTGAGGCAATATCATGTGTGGAGGTGTGTGTGTGTGAGGCAATATCATGTGTGGAGGTGTGTGTGTGTGAGGCAATATCATGTGTGGAGGTGTGTGTGTGTGAGGCAATATCATGTGTGGAGGTGTGTGTGTGTGTGAGGCAATATCATGTGTGGAGGTGTGTGTGTGTGTGAGGCAATATCATGTGTGGAGGTGTGTGTGTGTGAGGCAATATCATGTGTGGAGGTGTGTGTGAGGCGGTGTGTGTGTGAGGCAATATCATGTGTGGAGGTGTGTGTGTGAGGCGATTTCGTGTGTGGTGTGTGTGTGAGGCGATTTCATGTGTGGAGGTGTGTGTGTGAGGCGATATCGTGTGGAGGTGTGCGTTTTTTTTTTTCTTTTTCTTCTGGTTAACCTAAACAAAACAGTATTTCTCCTGTTAAGTGTGGTCAGTCCACGGGTCATCATTACTTCTGGGATATTAACTCCTCCTCAACAGGAAGTGCAAGAGGATTCACCCAGCAGAGCTGCTATATAGCTCCTCCCCTCTACGTCACACCCAGTCATTCTCTTGCACCCAACTAATAGATAGGATGTGTGAGAGGACTGTGGTGATTATACTTAGTTTTATACCTTCAATCAAAAGTTTATTTTATAACAGCACCGGAGTGTGTTGTTCCTTCTCTGGTAGAATTTGAAGAAGAATCTACCTGAGTTTTTTGTATGATTTTAGCCGGCGTAGTTAAGATCATATTGCTGTTCTCGGCCATCTGAGGAGTGAGGTAAACTTCAGATCAGGGGACAGCGGGCAGGTTAATCTGCAAAGAGGTATGTAGCAGCATATTATTTTCTGACAATGGAATTGACTGAGAAAATTCTGCCATACCGATATAATGTAAGCTCAGCCTTAAATGCAGTAGTAGCAACTGGTATCAGGCTGTCATGTATGTATATTTTACACTTCAGTATTCTGGGGAATGGCACTTCACTGGGATAATACTGTATGCATAAGACTTTAGCCTAATTTGCAGTGACTAGCAACAGGCTTTCTAATGTCATTTCATTTATTTGATGTTAAACGTTTTTGCTGGCATGTTAAATCGTTTAATTTTCTGAGGTACTGGGTGAAAAAATGTTTTGGGCACTGTTTTTTTCCACTTGGCAGTCGTTTTATTTAATTTAAGACAGTTTACTGATCTCCCTCACTGTTGTGGGTGAGGGGGAGGGGCCTATTTGGCGCTTTTGCTACGCATCAAAAAATTCAGTCAGAAGTCTCTCGTCTTCCCTGCATGATCCGGTTCGTCTCTACAGAGCTCAGGGGTCTTCAAAACTTATTTTGAGGGAGGTAATCACTCACAGCAGAGCTGTGAGATTGTAGCTGACTGTGATAAAAAACGTTTATTTCTGTACTTTTTTTCTGCTATCAGGGTTAGTTATCCATTGCTAATGGGGGCAATCCTTTGCTAAAATTGTGTTTTTACCGGAAAAGATTTGATGTTATAGTTTCTCAGTTTATTATTTCTCAACTGTCATAACTTTTTTCTGTGCTTCTTAAAGGCACAGTACGTTTTCATATTATTTGTAAATTACTTTGAAAAGTATTTCCAAGTTGCTAGGTTATTTGCTAGTGTGTTAAACATGTCTGATTCAGAGGAATATCTCTGTGCTATATGTGCTAAAGCCAAAGTGGAGCCCAATAGAAATTTATGTACTAATTGCATTGATGCTACTTTAAATAAAAGTCAATCTGTACAAATTGAACATATTTCACCAAACAACGAGGGGAGAGTTATGCCGTCTAACTCGCCTCACGTGTCAGTACCTGCATCTCCCGCTCGGGAGGTACGTGATATTGTAGCGCCGAGTACATCAGGGCGGCCATTACAAATCACATTACAGGATATGGCTAATGTTATGACTGAAGTTTTGGCTAAATTACCAGAACTAAGAGGTAAGCGTGATCACTCTGGGGTGAGAACAGAGTGCGCTGTTGATAATAGGGCCATGTCTGATACTGCGTCACAGTATGCTGAACATGAGGACGGAGAGCTTCAATCAGCAGGTGACGGTTCTGATCCCAATAGAATGGATTCAGACATTTCTAATTTTAAGTTTAAACTCGAAAACCTCCGTGTACTGTTAGGGGAGGTATTAGCAGCTCTAAATGATTGTAACACCGTTGCAATCCCAGAGAAATTATGTAGGCTGGATAGATACTATGCGGTACCGGCGAGTACTGACGTATTTCCTATACCTAAGAGGCTTACAGAGATAATTACTAAGGAGTGGGATAGGCCCGGTGTACCCTTTTCCCCCCTCCTGTGTTTAGAAAAATGTTTCCAATAGACGCCACCACACAGGACTTATGGCAGACGGTCCCTAAGGTGGAGGGAGCGGTTTCTACTCTGGCTAAGCGTACCACTATCCCGGTGGAGGATAGCTGTGCCTTTTCAGATCCAATGGATAAAAAATTAGAGGGTTACCTTAAGAAAATGTTTGTTCAACAAGGTTTTATATTGCAACCCCTTGCATGTATTGCGTCTGTCACGGCCGCGGCCGCTTTTTGGTCCGAGTCCCTGGAAGAGACACTTGACTCAATAACTATAGATGAGATTTCAAACAAGCTTAAGACACTTAAGCTAGCTAATTCATTTATTTCGGATGCCGTAGTACATTTAACTAAACTTACGGCTAAGAATTCCGGATTCGCCATTCAGGCACGCAGAGCACTGTGGCTAAAATCCTGGTCAGCTGACGTTACTTCTAAATCTAAATTACTTAACATACCTTTCAAAGGGCAGACCTTATTCGGGCCCGGGTTGAAAGAAATTATCGCTGACATTACAGGAGGTAAAGGCCATGCCCTGCCTCAAGACAGAGCCAAACCTAAGGCTAGACAGTCTAATTTTGGTTCCTTTCGGAATTTCAAAGCAGGAGCAGCATCAACTTCCTCTGCACCAAAACAGGAAGGAGCTGTTGCTCGCTACAGACAAGGCTGGAGACCTAACCAGTCCTGGAACAAGGGCAAGCAGGCCAGGAAACCTGCTGCTGCCCCTAAGACAGCATGAATTGAGGGCCCCCGATCCGGGAACGGATCTAGTGGGGGGCAGACTTTCTCTCTTCGCCCAGGCTTGGGCAAGAGATGTCCAGGATCCCTGGGCGTTAGAGATCATATCTCAGGGATACCTTCTGGACTTCAAATCCTCTCCCCCAAAAGGGAGATTTCATCTGTCAAGGTTGTCAACAAACCAAATAAAGAAAGAGGCGTTTCTACGCTGTGTACAAGATCTTTTACTAATGGGAGTGATCCATCCGGTTCCGCGGTCGGAACAAGGACAAGGGTTTTACTCAAATCTGTTTGTGGTTCCCAAAAAAGAGGGAACTTTCAGGCCAATCTTGGATTTAAAGATCCTAAACAAATTCCTAAGAGTTCCATCGTTCAAAATGGAAACTATTCGGACAATCTTACCCATGATCCAAAAGGGTCAGTACATGACCACAGTGGATTTAAAGGATGCTTACCTTCACATACCGATTCACAAAGATCATTACCGGTATCTAAGGTTTGCCTTCCTAGACAGGCATTACCAGTTTGTAGCTCTTCCATTCGGATTGGCTACGGCTCCAAGAATCTTCACGAAGGTTCTGGGTGCTCTTCTGGCAGTACTAAGACCGCGAGGAATTTCGGTAGCTCCGTACCTAGACGACATTCTGATACAAGCTTCAAGCTTTCAAACTGCCAAGTCTCATACAGAGTTAGTACTGGCATTTCTAAGGTCGCATGGATGGAAGGTGAACGAAAAGAAGAGTTCTCTCTTTCCACTCACAAGAGTTCCCTTCTTGGGGACTCTTATAGATTCTGTAGAATTGAAGATTTACCTGACAGAAGACAGGTTAACAAAGCTTCAAAATGCATGCCGTGTCCTTCATTCCATTCAACACCCGTCAGTAGCTCAATGCATGGAGGTGATCGGCTTAATGGTAGCGGCAATGGACATAGTACCCTTTGCACGCCTACATCTCAGACCGCTGCAATTGTGCATGCTAAGTCAGTGGAATGGGGATTACTCAGACTTGTCCCCTACTCTGAATCTGGATCAAGAGACCAGAAATTCTCTTCTATGGTGGCTTTCTTGGCCACATCTGTCCAGGGGGATGCCATTCAGCAGGCCAGACTGGACAATTGTAACAACAGACGCCAGCCTACTAGGTTGGGGCGCTGTCTGGAATTCTCTGAAGGCTCAGGGACAATGGAATCAGGAGGAGAGTCTCCTGCCAATAAACATTCTGGAATTGAGAGCAGTTCTCAATGCCCTTCTGGCTTGGCCCCAGTTAACAACTCGGGGGTTCATCAGGTTTCAGTCGGACAACATCACGACTGTAGCTTACATCAACCATCAGGGAGGGACAAGAAGCTCCCTAGCAATGATGAAAGTTTTAAAGATAATTTGCTGGGCAGAGTCTCACTCTTGCCACCTGTCAGCAATCCACATCCCGGGAGTGGAGAACTGGGAGGCGGATTTCCTAAGTCGTCAGACTTTTCATCCGGGGGAGTGGGAACTTCATCCGGAGGTCTTTGCCCAAATACTTTGACGTTGGGGCAAACCAGAGATAGATCTCATGGCGTCTCGACAGAACGCCAAGCTTCCTCGTTACGGGTCCAGATCCAGGGATCCGGGAGCGGTTCTGATAGATGCTTTGACAGCACCTTGGACCTTCGGGATGGCTTATGTGTTTCCACCCTTCCCGATGCTTCCTCGATTGATTGCCAGAATCAAACAGGAGAGAGCATCAGTGATTCTAATAGCGCCTGCATGGCCACGCAGGACTTGGTATGCAGACCTGGTGGACATGTCATCCTGTCCACCTTGGTCTCTACCTCTGAAACAGGACCTTCTGATACAGGGTCCCTTCAAACATCAAAATCTAATTTCTCTGAAGCTGACTGCTTGGAAATTGAACGCTTGATTTTATCAAAACGTGGTTTTTCTGAGTCAGTTATTGATACCTTAATACAGGCTAGGAAGCCTGTTACCAGAAAGATTTACCATAAAATATGGCGTAAATACTTATATTGGTGCGAATCCAAGAGTTACTCATGGAGTAAGTTTAGGATTCCTAGGATATTGTCTTTTCTACAAGAAGGTTTAGAAAAGGGTTTATCCGCTAGTTCCTTAAAGGGACAGATTTCAGCTCTGTCCATTCTTTTACACAAACGTCTGTCAGAAGTTCCGGACGTTCAAGCTTTTTGTCAGGCTTTAGCTAGGATCAAGCCTGTGTTTAAAACTGTTGCTCCACCATGGAGTTTGAACTTAGTTCTTAATGTTTTACAAGGTGTTCCGTTTGAACCCCTTCATTCCATTGATATCAAGCTGTTATCTTGGAAAGTTTTTAATGGCGATTTCCTCGGCTCGATGAGTCTCTGAGTTTTCTTCTGTTATGTGTGATCAGTCCACGGGTCATCATTACTTCTGGGATATAACTCCTCCCCAACAGGAAATGCAAGAGGATTCACCCAGCAGAGCTGATATAGCTCCTCCCCTCTACGTCAGTCCCAGTCATTCTCTTGCACCCAACAACTAGATAGGATGTGTGAGAGGACTATGGTGATTATACTTAGTTTTTATGACTTCAATCAAAAGTTTGTTATTTTACAATAGCACCGGAGCGTGTTATTACTTCTCTGGCAGAGTTTGAAGAAGAATCTACCAGAGTTTTTTACTATGATTTTAACCGGAGTAGTTAAGATCATATTGCTGTTCTCGGCCATCTGAGGGAGGTAAAAGCTTCAGATCAGGGGACAGCGGGCAGATGAATCTGCATTGAGGTATGTAGCAGTTTTTATTTTCTGAATGGAATTGATGAAAAAATCCTGCCATACCGTTATAATGACATGTATGTATACACTTCAGTATTCTGGGGATGGTATTTCACCGGAACTACTCTGTTAAAGGTCACTAATCCTTTTAATAAGTATTTGTCATGTTAAACGTTTTTGCTGGAATGTAGAATCGTTTACATTGCTGAGGTACTGAGTGAATAAATATTTGGGCATTATTTTCCACTTGGCAGTTGTTTGCTTTAATTGTGACAGTTTCGTTTCTCTTCACTGCTGTGTGTGAGAGGGAGGGGCCGTTTTTGGCGCTCTTTGCTACGCATCAAAAATTTCCAGTCAGCTACTCTTATATTTCCTGCATGATCCGGTTCATCTCTGACAGATCTAAGGGGTCTTCAAACTTCTTTGAAGGGAGGTATATTCTCTCAGCAGAGCTGTGAGAATTTTATATTGACTGTGAATAAAAACGTTGCTCTGTATTTTTATTTCAAATTTAATTATTGTTATTTTACTAATGGGAACAAAACCTTTGCTAAAAGTTGTGTTGTTTTAAAGTTTGATGCTATAACTGTTTTTCAGTTCATTATCTCAACTGTCATTTAATCGTTTAGTACCTCTTTGAGGCACAGTACGTTTTTGCTAAAAAAGATTATAACCAGGTTGCAAGTTATTGCTAGTGTGTTAAACATGTCTGACTCAGAGGAAGATATCTGTGTCATTTGTTCCAATGCCAAGGTGGAGCCCAATAGAAATTTATGTACTAACTGTATTGATGCTACTTTAAATAAAAGTCAATCTGTACAATGTGAACAAATTTCACCAAACTGCGAGGGGAGAGTTATGCCGACTAACTCGCCTCACGCGGCAGTACCTGCATCTCCCGCCCGGGAGGTGCGTGATATTATGGCGCCTAGTACATCTGGGCGGCCATTACAGATAACATTACATGATATGGCTACTGTTATGACTGAAGTTTTGTCTAAATTACCAGAACTAAGAGGCAAGCGCGATCACTCTGGGGTGAGAACAGAGTGCGCTGACAATACTAGGGCCATGTCTGATACTGCGTCACAGCTTGCAGAGCATGAGGACGGAGAGCTTCATTCTGTGGGTGACGGTTCTGATCCAAACAGATTGGATTCAGATATTTCAAATTTTAAATTTAAATTAGAGAACCTCCGTGTATTACTAGGGGAGGTCTTAGCAGCTCTCAATGATTGTAACACCGTTGCAATACCAGAGAAACTGTGTAGGTTGGATAAATACTTTGCGGTACCGGCGAGTACTGACGTTTTTCCTATACCTAAGAGATTAACTGAAATTGTTACTAAGGAGTGGGATAGACCCGGTGTGCCGTTCTCACCCCCTCCAATATTTAGAAAAATGTTTCCAATAGACGCCACCACTCGGGACTTATGGCAAACGGTCCCTAAGGTGGAGGGAGCAGTTTCTACTTTAGCTAAGCGTACCACTATCCCGGTGGAGGATAGCTGTGCTTTTTCAGATCCAATGGATAAAAAATTAGAGGGTTACCTTAAGAAAATGTTTGTTCAACAAGGTTTTATATTGCAACCCCTTGCATGTATCGCGCCGATTACGGCTGCGGCAGCATTTTGGATTGAGTCTCTGGAAGAGAACCTTAGTTCATCTACGCTAGACGACATTATGGACAGGCTTAGAGTCCTTAAACTAGCTAATTCATTCATTTCGGAGGCCGTAGTACATTTAACCAAACTTACGGCTAAGAACTCAGGATTCGCCATACAGGCACGTAGGGCACTGTGGCTAAAATCCTGGTCAGCTGATGTTACTTCTAAGTCCAAATTACTTAATATACCTTTCAAGGGGCAGTCTTTATTTGGGCCCGGTTTGAAAGAAATTATCGCTGACATTACAGGAGGTAAGGGCCACGCCCTACCTCAAGACAAAGCCAAAGCTAAGGCTAGACAGTCTAATTTTCGTCCCTTTCGGAATTTCAAAACAGGAGCAGCATCAACCTCCACTGCACCAAAGCAGGAAGGAGCTGTTGCTCGTTACAGGCAAGGCTGGAAACCTAACCAGTCCTGGAACAAGGGCAAACAGGCCAGGAAACCTGCTGCTGCCCCAAAGACAGCATGAACCGAGAGCCCCCGATCCGGGACCGGATCTAGTGGGGGGCAGACTTTCTCTCTTCGCCCAGGCCTGGGCAAGAGATGTTCAGGATCCCTGGGCGCTAGAGATCATATCTCAGGGATACCTTCTAGACTTCAAATTATCTCCCCCAAGAGGGAGATTTCATCTGTCAAGGTTGTCAACAAACCAGATAAAGAGAGAAGCGTTTCTACGCTGCGTACAAGATCTGTTATTAATGGGAGTGATCCATCCGGTTCCGCAGTCGGAACAAGGACAAGGGTTCTACTCAAACCTGTTTGTGGTTCCCAAAAAAGAGGGAACTTTCAGGCCAATCTTAGATTTAAAGATTCTAAACAAATTCCTAAGAGTTCCATCGTTCAAAATGGAAACTATTCGGACAATCTTACCCATGATCCAAAAGGGTCAGTACATGACCACAGTGGATTTAAAAGATGCTTACCTTCACATACCGATTCACAAAGATCATCACCGGTATCTAAGGTTTGCCTTCCTAGACAGGCACTACCAGTTCGTAGCTCTTCCATTCGGATTGGCTACGGCCCCAAGAATCTTCACAAAGGTTCTGGGTGCCCTTCTGGCGGTACTAAGACCGCGAGGGATTTCGGTAGCTCCGTACCTAGACGACATTCTAATACAAGCTTCAAGCTTTCAAACTGCCAAGTCTCATACAGAGTTAGTTCTGGCATTTCTAAGGTCGCATGGATGGAAAGTGAACGAAAAGAAGAGTTCTCTTTTTCCTCTCACAAGAGTTCCATTCTTGGGGACTCTTATAGATTCTGTAGAAATGAAGATTTACCTGACAGAAGACAGGTTAACAAAGCTTCAAGATACATGCCGTGTCCTTCATTCCATTCAACACCCGTCAGTAGCTCAATGCATGGAGGTGATCGGCTTAATGGTAGCGGCAATGGACATAGTACCTTTTGCACGCCTACACCTCAGACCGCTGCAATTGTGCATGCTAAGTCAGTGGAATGGGGATTACTCAGATTTGTCCCCTACTCTGAATCTGAATCAAGAGACCAGAAATTCTCTTCTATGGTGGCTTTATCGGCCACACCTGTCCAGGGGGATGCCATTCAGCAGGCCAGACTGGACAATCGTAACAACAGACGCCAGCCTACTAGGTTGGGGCGCTGTCTGGAATTCTCTGAAGGCTCAGGGATTATGGAATCAGGAGGAGAGTCTCCTTCCAATAAACATTCTGGAATTGAGAGCAGTTCTCAATGCCCTTCTGGCTTGGCCCCAATTAACAACTCGGGGGTTCATCAGGTTTCAGTCGGACAATATCACGACTGTAGCTTACATCAACCATCAGGGAGGGACAAGGAGCTCCCTAGCAATGATGGAAGTATCAAAGATAATTCGCTGGGCAGAGTCTCACTCTTGCCACCTGTCAGCAATCCACATCCCGGGAGTGGAGAACTGGGAGGCGGATTTCTTGAGTCGCCAGACTTTTCATCCGGGAGAGTGGGAACTTCATCCGGAGGTCTTTGCCCAAATACTTCGACGTTGGGGCAAACCAGAGATAGATCTCATGGCGTCTCGCCAGAACGCCAAACTTCCTCACTACGGGTCCAGATCCAGGGATCCGGGAGCGGTTCTGATAGATGCTTTGACAGCACCTTGGAAATTCGGGATGGCTTATGTGTTTCCACCCTTCCCGCTGCTTCCTCGATTGATTGCCAAAATCAAACAGGAGAGAGCATCAGTGATTCTAATAGCGCCTGCATGGCCACGCAGGACTTGGTATGCAGATCTAGTGGACATGTCATCCTGTCCGCCTTGGTCTCTACCTCTAAGACAGGACCTTCTGATACAGGGTCCATTCAAACATCAAAATCTAACTTCTCTGAAACTGACTGCTTGGAAATTGAACGCTTGATTTTATCAAAACGTGGTTTTTCTGAGTCGGTTATTGATACCCTGATACAGGCTAGGAAGCCTGTTACCAGAAAGATTTACCATAAAATATGGCGTAAATACCTATACTGGTGCGAATCCAAACGTTACTCCTGGAGTAAGGTTAGGATCCCTAGGATATTGTCCTTTCTACAAGAAGGTTTAGAAAAGGGTTTATCAGCTAGTTCATTAAAGGGACAGATTTCAGCTCTGTCCATCTTGTTACACAGGCGTCTGTCAGAAAATCCAGACGTCCAGGCCTTTTGTCAGGCTTTAGCTAGGATCAAGCCTGTGTTTAAAGCTGTTGCTCCACCATGGAGTTTAAACTTAGTTCTTAACGTTTTACAGGGTGTTCCGTTTGAACCCCTTCATTCCATTGATATAAAATTGTTATCTTGGAAAGTTCTGTTTTTAATGGCTATTTCCTCGGCTCGAAGAGTCTCTGAGTTATCAGCATTACATTGTGATTCTCCTTATCTGATTTTTCACTCAGACAAGGTAGTTCTGCGTACTAAACCTGGGTTCTTACCTAAGGTAGTCACTAACAGGAATATCAATCAAGAGATTGTTGTTCCATCCTTGTGTCCAAATCCTTCTTCAAAGAAGGAACGTCTTCTACACAATCTGGATGTAGTTCGTGCCCTCAAGTTCTACTTGCAGGCAACTAAAGATTTTCGCCAAACTTCTTCCCTGTTTGTCGTTTATTCTGGACAGAGGAGAGGTCAAAAAGCTTCTGCTACCTCTCTCTCTTTTTGGCTTCGTAGCATAATACGTTTAGCCTATGAGACTGCTGGACAGCAGCCTCCTGAAAGAATTACAGCTCACTCCACTAGAGCTGTGGCTTCCACTTGGGCCTTTAAGAATGAGGCCTCTGTTGAACAGATTTGCAAGGCTGCAACTTGGTCTTCGCTTCATACTTTTTCCAAATTTTACAAATTTGACACTTTTGCTTCTTCGGAGGCTATTTTTGGGAGAAAGGTTCTTCAGGCAGTGGTTCCTTCTGTATAATGAGCCTGCCTATCCCTCCCGTCATCCGTGTACTTTTGCTTTGGTATTGGTATCCCAGAAGTAATGATGACCCGTGGACTGATCACACATAACAGAAGAAAACATAATTTATGCTTACCTGATAAATTCCTTTCTTCTGTTGTGTGATCAGTCCACGGCCCGCCCTGTTTTTAAGGCAGGTAAATATCTTTTAAATTATACTCCAGTCACCACTTCACCCTTGGTTACTCCTTTCTCGTTGATTCTTGGTCGAATGACTGGGACTGACGTAGAGGGGAGGAGCTATATCAGCTCTGCTGGGTGAATCCTCTTGCATTTCCTGTTGGGGAGGAGTTATATCCCAGAAGTAATGATGACCCGTGGACTGATCACACAACAGAAGAAAGGAATTTATCAGGTAAGCATAAATTATGTTATCTGCCTTACATTGTGATTCTCCTTATCTGATTTTTCATTCAGACAAGGTAGTTCTGCGTACTAAACCTGGGTTCTTACCTAAGGTGGTCACTAACAGGAATATCAATCAAGAGATTGTTGTTCCATCTTTGTGTCCTAATCCTTCTTCGAAGAAGGAACGTCTGCTACACAATCTAGATGTAGTCCGTGCCCTGAAATTTTATCTACAGGCAACTAAGGATTTTCGACAAACGTCTTCCCTGTTTGTCGTTTATTCTGGTCAGAGGAGAGGTCAAAAAGCTTCGGCTACCTCTCTCTCTTTTTGGCTTCGTAGCATAATACGGTTAGCCTATGAGACTGCTGGACAGCAGCCTCCTGAAAGAATTACAGCTCATTCTACTAGAGCTGTGGCTTCCACTTGGGCCTTTAAGAATGAGGCTTCTGTTGAACAGATTTGCAAGGCTGCAACTTGGTCTTCTCTTCATACTTTTTCCAAATTTTACAAATTTGACACTTTTGCTTCTTCGGAGGCTGTTTTTGAGAGAAAGGTTCTTCAGGCAGTGGTTCCTTCCGTATAAAGAGCCTGCCTGTCCCTCCCGTCATCCGTGTACTTTAGCTTTGGTATTGGTATCCCAGAAGTAATGATGACCCGTGGACTGACCACACTTAACAGGAGAAAACAAAATTTATGCTTACCTGATAAATTCCTTTCTCCTGTAGTGTGGTCAGTCCACGGCCCGCCCTGTTTTTTATGGCAGGTCTAAAAAAAATTTAAATTATACTCCAGTCACCACTGCACCCTTTGGCTTCTCCTTTCTCGTTGGTTCTTGGTCGAATGACTGGGTGTGACGTAGAGGGGAGGAGCTATATAGCAGCTCTGCTGGGTGAATCCTCTTGCACTTCCTGTTGGGGAGGAGTTAATATCCCAGAAGTAATGATGACCCGTGGACTGACCACACTACAGGAGAAAGGAATTTATCAGGTAAGCATACATTTTGTTTTAATTAATAAAATATTAATACTAATCTTGCACAATACATCTTAACTTTTTTGTAATATTATATAGATATATATTTTTTCTTTTTAGGATATTTTTGTGTTTCGTCATGAACTGGCCTTGCTGCGGTTATCTACGTTTATGGGTATCCTTATGTTCGGTGGTATGTGCAGTCTTTTCTACACACAAATCATGGGTATATTGACGGTATGTGGAACTTCTTCAACAATTTTTTATTTTATTTTAATGTTCATTTAAAAAAAAGAAATATATAATGAAAACTGAAGATTGAGCGGGTGGTACCACTGTGGAAGAATGACATAGATATATTTTGGTCCATTCCTGTCCCCAAACCCTTTGTGTTCACTCAAGGAAGTGTTGAAAAAGTTCAATTTATATTACACAGTTCTATCATTTAAATCTATTTTTCACTGTAGTTGTATTACAGGTTTAGCTAGCATCATATATTTGAAACCTAAAACTATGTTTTTTTTTTGTTTGTTTTTTTAAATATACATTACAACATAGTACTGACTATTACTTAATAGGAACTAACTAACACATTTTATTAACAATTAAGCAGGATCCAAAAATCCATAGGCCAATTATAGTCTCAATGGTACACTACTGACTGTAACTAAAGAAGAAAGGGGCTTGGTAATGTGCCGTAGTGCAGCCAGTAAGGCCAGTCGAATACTTGGTTGCATTGGAATAGGTATTAGTAGTAGCAGAAATAGCAAGGTTCTTGTGCCACTTTACAGATCATTAGTTAGACCAATTCTGGAATGCTGTGTACAGTTCTGGAGACCATATCTTCAGAACGATATAAATACACTAGAAGCTGTCCAAAGGAGGGCTACTAAAATGGTACATGGTCTAAAATATAAAACGTACAAAGAAAGACTCTATTATCTAAATATGTATAGTTTAGAAGATAGAAGGGAAAGAGGTGACATGATAGAAACCTTCAAACGAATAAATGCCAAAATAAGGGGTCACAATCTAAAGTTAGAGGGTAGAAGATTCAGGAGAAATTTGAGGAAGCTTTTTTTTTTACGGAAAGTGTTGTGGATTCATGGAATAAACTTCCATTTGAGGTAAACACAAAGGCCTAGATAACGAGTTGTGCGTTAGGACCTCTTAACACTGCTTTTTAACGCCGC